>NC_079375.1:26638474-26910538 GCF_021018895.1 Seriola aureovittata | reverse complement strand
CTTCACTCAGGTCAGGTTTATAATATCTGGATGCTGTTATATAGAGCTCATCTAATGTCATCGACCAATCAAAACACACACACACACTGATGGCGCAGTCGTCAGGGATTCAGCCTCTCCGACATGCAGACTGTAGGAGCCGGGAATCGAACCACCAACCTCCTGATCCTTTCAGCGCTCAGCAGCGGAAGACATGAGTACAATATACAACACAAAGAATCCCCGCCCACTTCCTCCCTACTCCTCTTCTTCCTCTCTACAGCTGTGTGTGTGTGTGTGTGTGTGTGTGTGTGTGTGTGTGTGTGTGTGTGTGTGTGTGTGTGTGTGTGTGTGTGTGTGTGTGTGTGTGTGTGGCACCATGCTGATGGATGACCTGAGAGGAGACGAGAGAATAGAGGTATACACACTCACTTCTGATGGAGCTATGCTAACAGTTTCCCTCCGCTCCGAGTCTTTGTGCTAAGCTAACATCAACATGTCCTGGAACCACAGACATGACCTGATGCCTCACAGCTGGATGACATCACTCCTCCTGTAAACATCTCATCACAGAGGTCTCCACTCTGTCAGCAGGAAATCAAACCTCAGAGCTCAGGAACACAGAGCAGCAGTGAACGCATCACAGCTGAACAGGAAACACTCCAAACACTCTTACACCACCAGAGTTCCTCATCTCTCACACAGGAACTCAAAATGAAACAAAGTCTGGACTGTCAGTTACAGTGAGTGGTGATAAAACCAGAATGGATCTGCAGATCTCCTCTGCTGCAGTGACTGACTCTGCTGTGTACTACTGTGCTCTGCAGCCCACAGTGACAGGAAACACCAAAACTCTGTACAAAAACCTTTGGAGCAAAGACAACACAATACTCCACAACATCCACTAGAGGGAGTCACACACTGTTACACTTCAATGGTTTCTTATGATCCAGTCTAGATTCTTTTCACTCATGAGACACAGATGTGATGAAGAGCTTTAGAGATGAAGATAATGTGACATGAGTCTCCTCCTACTGACTGCAGAGGTGCTGCTTGGCAGAGAACTGTTTGATTCCAGCTGTGAACATCAGACCAAACACAACTCACAAAACCACTCACAACTTCTTCCCACTGAACATTCAGTGACAACATTTCACCTCTGTGAACATGGACAGACTCACTGTAATTTTCTTCTTCTCAGCTCTCGTAGGTTCGTATGTTTTAGACAAGAAAACCTGGAACACAAAGACATTTTCAAAGCTTTACAGAACCAGTTTAGAAATTCCTTTTAGCTAAAGTTCAATTTAACATTTCAAAAGGTACAAATCTAGATAATGAAGAGTCATCACTTCATCACTAATAACTGCTGACTCTATCGTTAACAGGATCATTGGTTTCCACAGAAATGTTTGTGTTTCAAATGATGGATATGTGACTTTGGAACAGAACTCTAAATATAACATGTTGTTTCCCTCACTAGGTAACAGCCTGGAAGATGATATCACTGCCAGCAGTGCTGAAGTGTTTTCATCAGAGGGCCGTACTGTTACTCTGTCCTGTAACTACTCAGGTTCTGTTTATTACCTCTACTGGTATCAACAGAAGTCCAGTTCATCTCCACAGTTTCTCATCGCAGATTATTCAGAGAACACACCAGGACTATCTTTACAACATGACAAGGAAAATAAAGAGTTTCATCTGAACATCTCCTCTGCTGCAGTGACTGACTCTGCTGTGTACTACTGTGCTCTGAGGCCCACAGTGACAGGAAACACCAAAACTCTGTACAAAAACCTTTGGAGCAAAGACAACACAATACTCCACAACATCCACTAGAGGGAGTCACACACTGTGAAAACACTGAGTTTTCAGAGACTGTGTCTGTGGACTGACGACACAAACATCACAAAAACTAAACCATAAATACAAAGACAGTTAAATCTCACTGAGGAAGGAGCAGAGAGGTGATTACCTGGCCCCGCCCACTTTAGTCCACCTCAGCCAATGAGATTGTTTGTGTGTCCAGAGCAGAAATGTTGGAGGAACTAAAAGCACAATCAGCTTGATGTTGAGGAGAAGGGCTGTGCAGCAGAGAGGCTGTTTAGTTTCTTCATTCTACTGCAGTGGAAGAACATTGTTCATCTGCTGTCTGTTTGGCTTCAACTCCTCCAAAGACATGTTGCTTTACCTCTTTTGGTTTTTCTCTCACTTCATAGGTGAGTTTGACAACAAATCAGTGTCTCAGTTAACCTGCTGTATCAACAAGATATTTGACCTCCATTTTATCACTTTCACAGTTGAAACTTCACAATAATCTGTCTTTGTCATGAAGTCCTGTACAATCTAGTTATGATGTGAGCTACAGTTGAGCTGTTTGTGTCCACAGAGTAACACTGTACAGAGACATTTTCCACTGTCTTCTCCTCTCAGCCTCATGGACAATGTTAGTCTAATGCTTCATTCTCTCTACTTTTTCCAGGACTAATAGCTGGAGACACAATCTCTCCTGTAAGAGATGAAGTCAGTGGAAGAGAAGGAGAATCTGTCACACTCTCATGTCAATATCAGACAAGGTCTGAATATCCTGACCTTTACTGGTACAGACATGATTCTGACCTTCAGGCACCTCAGTTTATACTCTGGAAAGGAGCAAAATCACGGAGTGGTCAACAACATATTCCTGATAATCGATATCAATCCCAAACAACAGGCACATCAACTGAACTGACCATCAGCAGACTAACCCTGAACGACACAGCTCTCTACTACTGTGCTCTAGAAACACAGTGATACAAAGTGTAGAAGAGGCTGTACAAAAACCTGAACACAGATATCTGACTCCTCTTCAAAGAGGAGGGAAGTGGTTTTCAAACCACAGCTTCATATCACATGGATTCTGCTACTTCCTGTTTTATCAGAGTCACTGTGGTTACAGCTGCTAATCAAACACTGTGGGAGGATTCACATGAGCAGCTGATCCACATCAATGACAAACCAACTGGATGATGCTTCAAACACAAGACTCCATGAAAACAAATGGACACTGACTCACTCCCTTAATCTTCATACTCTGTGGGTCATTAGGCCAAAATCAGCTGCTTCCATTGTTCACCATCCTTGACAACATGTAGAGCTAAACACCAAATACACACTGAAGCATTAACTAATAAAACTCTGAAATCAACAGCACTTTATATTTTCAAACATTGAAATTTAAGGAAAAACTCAAAGTAGAATCAAACTAACAACTGGAGTTTCATCAAGTTTCAACATCACATGACTTAAACTTCCACATTCACTCCACCATCTTTGTATTTGACCAACAGATACTGAACCGTCAGTTTACATTGAAGAGAGAAACAGTGTGAAAAGAACAAGAGTCACATGTTGCTCAAATATTCATCCTCAGTTTACCTGTAATCTTTCTGATAAAGATGTTAAAGGAGCTGCAGCAGCTTCACAACAATCAGCAGCTTTTATCTGCTCAGGAACAAAGTGAATCTGCAGCAGCTGTAAAACAGGAAACACGTCAGCTGAAATGTCCAATCATGACTACATACAACACAAGTTAGACCAGGAAAGGAGAGAGCTACAAACATGTGTTTAGTGTAAAGTTGTCAGTTGGGGGAATAACACAGGGCTGTGAATGAGCCCTGTCACTGTGATCAGGCTCCTCCTTCTGATCCACCATCTTAGTGTTGATGAAGACTGAACTGAGAGACCACAGCCTGCTTTATACTTGCTGTAGCTCACAGTGACTCAACACTGCAGACATGATGCCTCTGTTCATCTCAGTGCTGCTGGCTGCTATGTGCCTTGGTATGAACACTACTGTTTCTGTGATATCAATCCAACACTGACATGATTCTGTAACAGCACACTGATACTGTTTGTTGGTGTTTTACAGAATGCAGAGCACAAAAAGAAAACGTGCTGCAACCAAAAGGAGACGTGACCGCTACTGAAGGAGAAGCAGTAACACTTGACTGTGGATATAACAGCAGTTCAAATGCTCCATATCTCTACTGGTACAAACAGGATGGAAACCACAGCCCCAAATTCATCCTGAGCCGCATTAAACTGGATGAAGGAAACACAGCAGACGACCACAAGGAGAGATTTTCATCCACTCTGAATTCCACCGTCAGATCAGTTCCTCTGAAGATCCAGAAGCTTCAGGTGTCTGACTCTGCTGTGTACTACTGTGCTCTGCAGCCCACAGTGACAGGAAACACCAAAACTCTGTACAAAAACCTTTGGAGCAAAGACAACACAATACTCCACAACATCCACTAGAGGGAGTCACACACTGTTACACTACAGAACTCCATACATCACTAACAGATAACACAATGTGACTTATCACCATAACATGGTTGGTACCACAGACTCTGGAATCAGCTGGTTTTCTTCATATCTTTGTTAAAGATGTTTCCTTGTCGTTCTCTCAGGCTCAGGTTTTTTGTGGTATACCACAGGGTTCAATCATAGGTCCTCTCATTTTCAATGCATGTGTACTTGTTATCAAATAATTTCTGAATAAATCATCAGTTTCCATTGTTTTCCAGACAGTCTGTGATTATATATTATATGCAAATCCAATTTTTTAGGCTCGTCTCTGTATTTTTTGGCAAATTCCAGCCTGGCCTTCTTATTCTTCTTGCTAATGAGTGGTTTGCATCTTCTGGTGCAGCCTCTGTACTTTTGTTCAAGAAGTTTTCTGTGAACAGTAGATTCTGATCCCTTCACTCCTGCCCTCTGGAGGTTGTTGCTGATGTCACTAACAGTTGTTTTAGGGTCTTTCTTTACAGCTCTCACAATGTTTCTGTCGTCAACTGCTGCTGTTTTCCTTGGTCTACTCGTTCAGCGTCTGTTACTTAGTACACCAGTGGTTTCTTTCTTCTTCAGGTCATTCTAAATGGTTGTACTGGCTATGGCCAATGTTTGTAGAGCAATGGCTCTAATTGATTTTCCATCTTCTCTCAGCTTCACAATTGCTTTTTTTTCACCCATAGACAGCTCTCTGGTTTTCATGTTGGTTACACCTCTAGCTATATATAAAAATTATAAAGCCCAAATCTAAAACTGAGCGAAGACATTCAGCGCTATTTATTGTTTGAATAATCAGTGTAATAGGACACACCTGGGCAACAAAACATACCTGTCATTTTCCAAACCTTTTGATCACAGGAAAAATGGGTGTGTTCAAAATAAAAGGTGCTATCTTCTAAATTGTGTATCAGATGTAAATAACTGGAAATAAAGAATGAAATGTTGATCTCTTGTCTCATGTTGATCTTTTGATGTTAAACCCAAATGTTTTCAGTCTACAGTAAAAAAAAGGAATTGGACTCACTGTTTCAATACTTTTGGAGGGGAGTGTATATTGTACAGTAATGAAATAATGCTGTCTCAGAAACAATCATTAGCTCCTTCTCTTATTTGATGATCCTGAAGAGATGATCTATCCTTTAAATCATCACAGAAAACCTTTTGTAAACCTGAAAGTAATGGTACAAACATCTGCTCCAGTCTGTTCGTCAGGAGGAAGTGTCACAGAGAGAAGAGAAAATACAGATCTAAGAGGAGACGGAGAGATTCAGGGAGGAGCTGAGCTGTTACTGAACTATAGAAGAGAGAGGAACTTCCATATTCAGCACAGTTCAATACACAAACCATCAACATTACCTTTATTCAACATGCTGTCATTGGACTATTATGTACTGTCTCTACTGTTTGTCTCTACTCTAACAGGTATGTGAGATCATGCAGCAAAATGAATGTAAATTATGTATTGAAACATTTACATCATGTTATAACAGAGTTCTCTGTTTCTTTAGGAGTCAGCTGTGAAAAACTGACTCCAGTCAAGACTGAAGAGTTCAGTTCAGAAGGCAGCACTGTTACTCTGTCCTACAACTACTCCACAAAGGCAACTGGTAGCGATTATTTCTTCTGGTATCGACAATATCCAGGAAAACCACCAGAGTTCCTCATCTCTCACTTGGGAACTCAAAATGAAACAAAGTCTGGACTGTCAGTTACAGTGAGTGGTGATAAAACCAGAATGGATCTGCAGATCTCCTCTGCTGCAGTGACTGACTCTGCTGTGTACTACTGTGCTCTGAGGCCCACAGTGACAGGAAACACCAAAACTCTGTACAAAAACCTTTGGAGCAAAGACAACACAATACTCCACAACATCCACTAGAGGGAGTCACACACTGTTACACTTCAATGGTTTCTTATGATCCAGTCTAGATTCAGTTGACAACATTAAACTGAACAATAAAAGCCACAATGATGGAGAGAGTTTGCTGCATCATTTAAATCTTTCACTGAGAATCATCAGATCTGGATTCAGGAAAAGAAAATCAGTTGATCAGAGAGTTGATCACAGTCGTGATAATAAACACAAAGTCTGAATGTATAATCTACAATGTTTTAGCCTGAATGGTGATAATTGCATCTTCACCTCTTCTTCTTCTTTTTCTTCTTCTTCTTGTGGGAGGAGAGTGAGTGAGGGAGAGAGTGGGAGAGAGAGTTTTTGGAGTTTTTTCATATTTCTATCCTTTTCTTCTTATTATTCTTTTGCTGGTGGTTTATGTAGGTGTTTGTGGTTGCACGGGTTTAGTTTGGGGTTAGTTTACCTCGTGTCTTTGTGTGTTTTCCCGCCGGCCTGAGGCTGGTGGCAGCCGTCATGGCGGCCGACAGGCTGTCCCGGCAGCACGGCGTGAAGGTGGGCGCCGGATCCCTGAGCAGCGTGGAGGAGGTGGCGCTGTTAGCGGGGGAGGTGTTGGGGCACAGCTCCATCAAATCCGCCGCCCGCATGAATAAATCGGTCGTGTTATTTCTGGAGAAGGTGAAACAAGCTAACCGGCTAGTGGAGACCGGTATAACAGTGAACGGCTTGTTCGAACAAGTGCTGCCGATAACGCAGCCCACAACCCGGATTACCCTTTCTAATGTACCGCCGTTTATTAGCGATGCATTTTTGATCAATGAACTCTCTCGTCATGGGAAAGTTGAGGTGAGGAGTGAGAAAGGTGAGGTGAGGGGTGAGACAGGAGAAGTGGGGGGTGAGACAGGTGAGGTGGAGGGTAAGACAGGTGAGGTCAGGGGTGAGATAAAGGAGGTGGAGGGGGAGAAAGGTGAAGTGGAGGGTGAGGCAGAGGAGGCAGGGGAGATGTTAGACAAAGAGGGCAATAAGAATGAGACAGGTGAAGCAGAAAGGTCAGTGGAGGAGACAGAGACAGGTGAGGCGTTAGGAGAGAAAGGTGAAACTGTGGAGATGACAGGTGAGATGGATGGTGAAGGGAGTGAGGGAGAAAAAGTAGCAGACAAACAGCTTAAAGCTGGTCTATCTGAGAACAGAATAAGTATGGTTTTGTCTAACAATGCGTGTGCGTCAGGAAGTGTGTGTGCGTCAGGAAGTGTGTGCGAGAGTGTTCCCACTCCAGCACAGAGACGCAGCAACAGAAAGAGCTCGCTGTCTGCGGCGGGAGGCTGTAAGGCCGGGCGGCTGGAGGCCCCGGCAGCCACCACAGCAGACAGCGACAGTGATGCTGAGGCGTACCTGTCCGACTGCAGTGGCGTTTCCAGCGTCACTGTAAGTCAAGAAACTAAAGCATATTCTGAAAAAATGGTAAAAAGTTTTTTGCAGCAAACAAAAGGTATAAAAGGCATAAACATAGAAAAACACTTTCCAGACAAACTGCTATTTCTAAATTCAGCAAAAAATGTTATTAAAAACAAAGCCACCTCCGAACTAACGAATCAGGAGGTTTACAGGTTGAAAAAACTAATGATAAAAGTAAGAAAAGAGCTTGATTTTTAATAACGTCTGCCTCGATTTTATCTTTTTATCTTTTTTACGCCTGTTTTTTTATTCTCTCCACAATGAATTCCTTTAAAGTGGGGACGTTGAACGTAAACGGCGCCAGGGTGGCAGAGAAGCGGGTTTTGGTTTTTGATGCAGCAAGGAGGAAGAATATTGATGTATTGTTTCTACAAGAGACACACAGCGATGTAGGCAATGCACCTGACTGGGAGAGAGAATGGGAGGGTCAGGTGGTTCTGAGCCACCATAGGTCTGCAAGTGGGGGGGGGGGGGGGGGGGGGGGGGGGGGGCGGTAGGACTCCTGCTGTCCCGGTCCTTCATTCCTTCCTCAATAGAAGTAGAGCACCTGGAACCAGGGAGATGTCTTTTAGTAAAGGCACATTTTAAAGAACGAACACTGTTTTTTATCAATATTTATGCCCCGAATCATGGAGCAGAGAGGAAGAGCTTCTTAGAAAGAGTAAGTGAAAAACTGAACAGCTGTGGACCGGAGGATTTTTTAATCTTGGGTGGGGATTTTAATTGCACGGAAAATAGTTTCTTAGACAGAAACCACACAGAGCCTCATCTAGGGTCCCAACATGCACTGAGGCAGCTGGTCCACTCCCACGGCCTTGTGGATGTGTGGAGGCGGATCCACACAGACTGCCGTCAGTATACATGGTGCCACCTTGGTGAGGGGCGAATTTCTATGGCTAGACTAGATCGGTTTTATGTTTTTTTTAAAAAAAAAAAAATATTTGACCTAAAAGTGCTTATTGGCATTTTAACTCAGTTTTAATGTTTGATAACGGTTTTAGAGAGGCTTTTATTTACTTCTGGAATAGTTTTAGACATAGAAAAAATGATTTTAAATGTCTTAGGCAGTGGTGGGACCATGGCAAGACATTAATCAAACTTCTATGCCAACAGTATACACTCAATGTCACACGCGATGCTTGTAGATCTATTAGAGAGCTGGAGAGTGAGATCGTGGACTTGGAAACATTAAGTGTGTCCACAGAAAATCGAGGATATGTTGAAATCGTCAAGTCCAAAAAATGGCTTCAAGAGACCTGCTGGGTACCAAGGTACAAGGCGCATTAGTCAGGTTGCGGATCTAGAATACATCGGAGATGGATGCCCCCTCCAGCTTCTTCTTCAGCTTGGAAAAACAGAACGCAGAGGAAATATATATATTTGTTTGTAAGTGACACGGGGCAGGAGATAACAGAGCCTGGCCAGCTCAGGAAATATGCCACCGAGTTCTACTCCAAACTCTATTCAAGTGAATATGAGGAGAGGAGAGAACTACCAGAAGACTTCTTTGGTGGCCTGCCTCAGGTCTCAGAGGCCACAAACAACCTTCTCGACAGGCCGCTCCAAGAGCCGGAGCTGCTTTCCCATGCCAAGGCTTTCTGGGACGTTTTATCGTCCGACATGATAGAGGTTTTTAATGAGAGCTTGGCCAAAGGCTCATTGCCAGTGTCCTGTCGTAGAGCGGTTGTGACCCTCTTACCCAAAAAAGGTGATCCCGAGAACATTAAGAACTGGCGCCCTGTGTCACTCCTCTGCACCGATTATAAGATTTTATCAAAAGTGCTGGCTACCAGGCTGGGGGAGGCGCTGGAGGAGGTCATCCACCGTGACCAGACCTACTGTGTACCCGGCAAGTCTATGGCGGACAATGTCCACTTAATTCGAGATGTTTTGGACATCTCCAACCTTTTGGGGCTTAACACTGGACTGATTTCACTAGACCAGGAAAAGGCATTTGACCGTGTTGAACACTGCTTCAAAACTATGGAGAGTTTTGGGTTCCGCACAAGTTTTATTGCCAAGATCCAAGCATTGTACGGAGGCATTGAGTCTATACTGAAGCTGAACGGAAGTCTGTGTGCTCCCTTCAGGGTGAGTAGAGGCGTCCGGCAGGGCTGTGCTATGTCCGGCATGCTCTATGCACTCACCGTCGAACGCCTCCTCTGCAAAATACGCTAAGTATTGATGGTTTGGTTTTACCTGGTTTTAATAGGAAAATTGTTTTATCCGCTTATGCCGACGATGTCATTGTAATGATAAAAGATCAAAAGGACGTCAACATTTTAAATAACCTGATTGATTCTTTTTATATTTTATCAGCTGCAAGAGTAAATTGGCACAAAAGTGAAGCCCTCGCTGTCGGTAAGTGGGGTGGAGGTCTCCCAGTACTACCCCAGAACCTCTTATGGAAGACATCAGGTATAAAATATTTAGGGGTCTTTCTAGGAGAGAAAAACATAGTCCAAAATAACTGGGAGGACGTATCATCAATAATTGAAAACAAAATAAAAAAATGGAAACGGTTACGCCCCCAAATATCTTTCAGAGGTCGTGTCCTGGTGGCAAACAACATAGTAGCTTCAACACTATGGCACAAATTAATGTGTCTGGAGCCGCCACCAGGACTACTGGACAAGATCCAGAACTTATTAGTTAACTTCTTCTGGGATAACAAACACTGGGTACCGAAGGGGGTTTTATCTTTGACGAGAGAGGAGGGGGGACAGGGCCTCATCCACTTGACCAGTAGAACTGCCACCTTTAGAGTCCAGTTTATTCAAAGGTTTTTAACAGGTCCGACAGATCTTATGTGGAGAGACGTGGCCAGCTGCATGTTCAGACATGTAAGTAACTTGGGACTGGATGATGCTCTGTTTTTAAATTTATAAAGTTTAATGGGGTTCCTCCATTTTATGAAAGTGTTTTTAAAGCATGGGGCTTTTTTAAAAGCTGTTCAGGTGGGAGCTCTAACTCTCTGTTCTGGCTTTTAAACCAACCGGTGATCCATGGTGCCAGACTAGACATCTCCCTGGAGGCCATGCCAGGCCTGACCACGGCACTGCTTCGCTCCAGGACGCTGCAGCTAAAGCACGTGGTGAACGCAGCTGGATCAGACCTAAAGGAGGCAGAGGCCTTAGCCACACACCTGGGGGTCCAGTCAATCAGGCTCATACAGAGTGTCCTTCAACTGTGGAGAGAGAGACTAACTGAAGACGAGAAAATCCTCCTCAAGAAATACAACAGAGGGACAGAGCTCACACAAGGGGACCCGTTTCCCAACCTCCAGCTGACCCCCCAGCTGGGAGAAGCATCTGGTCCGCTGCTGGAGAGGGAGACAACGGTATCCCTCCACAGCAACAACAAAAACACATTATATAACAACTGTGTGAAAGTGATCTGCAGGAAAGATTTAGAAAAGAGGACAGAATGTGCATGGAGCAGGAGGATCGGCGATAGAGCAGCTCCATGTTGGGACATCCTTTATACCCCCCCAATCAAAAAGCAGACTGCAGACCTACAATGGAGGGTTTTACATGGTGCTATTGCCTGCAACGCTGTGGTCTCTGTTATGAATCCAGCTCTGTCAAACGTCTGCCCGTTTTGAGGTCACCCTGAAACAATTTTTCATCTTTTTATCGAGTGTGAGAGACTTTTAAATTTCCACACTCTTTTATCTCAAGTTTTTAGCTCTTTTAACGTACAGTTTTCTGAGAGGAGTTTCATTTATGGTTCTAAAGAGAGAAAAGAGAACAAAAAGAAGTGGCAGCTCCTCAACTTTGTTTCTGGCACAGCAAAGCTGGCCATCTACGTGTCCAGAGGGAACAAGGTTGAGGAGCGCCGGGTCAGGACGCAGCCTCAGTGTGGCGCTGCAACCTCCGCTGCAGACTGAAGCTGGAGTTTGAGTTTTACAAAATGTCCGGTGACTTACAAACCTTTAAAAATACTTGGTGCCATGATGATGTTTTATGCACTGTTGAAGACAACTACATTTTACATTTCACTCGGTTTTTAAAAAGTTAAATTATTGAAAAACTGTGAAAAAAAGGGTTTTTAAATGTGTTGTTTTTTTTTTAATAGTGCTTTTAACTGAAAACTGTACATGTGTAAAATAAAGTTGAGTTAAAAATCAAAAAAATCTTCTTCTCTGAACATGTTTCACACGCTTTGGGAGTTTTCAGAAAGTTGTTTCTCTCCAGATTGATTCAGGTGAATTTTCTGCAGGTTCCTCCTTCAGTCTGACCTTCCTGGATGATGATGATGATGATGATGATGGTGATGCAGCATCACTGTCATTTCTAAAGCTTCCATCAGTCTGAATGGAAACAGAGCACAGCAAGAGGAGGAGCTACACAACTCAATATGAAAGGCTTCATTTCAGAGCTGAGAGCTGCTGAGTTCTCTCTATTGTTCATTCAGTACAAGTGAAAATAATGCTGCTGCTTTTAGTTTGGATCATGATCGTCTCCTTTCATTCTGGTAAGTTCTCAAAACATAAAGCAACATCTGAGAGTTCGTAGATGTTCATGGAAAAACAGGCTCTTTGGATTAAATACATTTTTTAAAAATCAACTTCAGTCTAAAAATGTTTGAATATTTCATCCAAGCTTCATGTTGAAATATCTTTTTGTGTTTTTCAGGATCCTCTGAGGATTTAGTGAAACCATTTAAAGATGAAGTGATGGGTTCAGAAGGAGACACTGTGACTCTCTCCTGCAACTATTCAGGCTCTGTTGATTTCCTGTACTGGTATCAACAGAAGTCCAGTTCATCTCCACAGTTTCTCATCGCAGATTATTCAGAGAACACACCAGGACTATCTTTACAACATGACAAGAAAACTAGAGAGTTTCATCTGAACATCTCCTCTGCTGCAGTGACTGACTCTGCTGTGTACTACTGTGCTGTGAGGCCCACAGTGACAGGAAACACCAAAACTCTGTACAAAAACCTTTGGAGCAAAGACAACACAATACTCCACAACATCCACTAGAGGGAGTCACACAACATTACACTTCAGGGCTCCATACATCACTGACAGATCACACAATGTGACTTATCACCATAACATGGTTGGTACCACAGACTCAGGTATTAACTGATTTTGTTCTTATTTTTATTAAAGATGTTTGTGGTGTACCACAGGGTCCAATCATAGGTCCTCTAATTTTCAATGTGCAAGTCCTTTCGATCCAATAATTTCTAAATAAATCATCAGTTTCCATTGTTTCACAGACTGTCTGTGATTATATATCATATTAAAATCCTTCCTGCAACATCTGAGTCTAGAACTCAGATCCTTCTACTTGCCCCTACAATTCAGTAAACAAGGTAAAAATCAATCTTTCTCAACTGTCTGTTGATGGTAATCAAACTGCTTATACTCAGTGTGTAATATTGTGTGATGACTTTTCCTCTCATCATCAACTGATATATATTGTACATTGATGTAATAATGTTGTCTCAAAAGCAAGCATTAGCTCCTTCTTGTGTTTGATAATCCTGAAAAGGTGATCTATCCTTTAAATCATTACAGAAAACCTTTTCTAAATCTGGTCCAACTGGTACAAATATCTGCTCCAGTCTGTTCAGCAGGAGGAAGTGTCACAGAGAGAAGAGAAAATACAGATCTAAGAGGAGACGGAGAGATTCAGGGAGGAGCTGAGCTGTTACTGAACTATAGAAGAGAGAGGAACTTCCATATTCAGCACAGTTCAATACACAAACCATCAACATTACCTTTATTCAACATGCTGTCATTGGACTATTATGTGCTGTCTCTACTGTTTGTCTCTACTCTAACAGGTATGTGAGATCATGCAGCAAAATGAATGTAAATTATGTATTGAAACATTTACATCATGTTATAACAGAGTTCTGTTTCTTTAGGAGTCAGCTGTGAAGAACTGACTCCAGTCAAGACTGAAGAGTTCAGTTCAGAAGGCAGCACTGTTACTCTGTCCTACAACTACACCAGAGAAGCAACAAGTAATGATTACTTCTTCTGGTATCGACAATATCCAGGAAAACCACCAGAGTTCCTCATCTCTCACTCAGGAGCAGGAAAAGAATTATCAGATCCAGTCTCTGGACTGTCTTTTAAAGTGAGTGAAGATCAAACCAGAATGGATCTACACATCTCCTCCGCTGCAGTGTCTGACTCTGCTGTGTACTACTGTGCTGTGAGGCCCACAGTGACAGGAAACACCAAAACTCTGTACAAAAACCTTTGGAGCAAAGACAACACAATACTCCACAACATCCACTAGAGGGAGTCACACACTGTTACACTTCAATGGTTTCTTATGATCCAGTCTAGATTCAGTTGACAACAGTAAACTGAACAATAAAAGCCACAATGATGGAGAGAGTTTGCTGCATCATTTAAATCTTTCACGAGAATCATCAGATCTGGATTCAGGAGAAGAAAAATCAGCTGATCAGAGAGTTGATCACAGTCATCATAATAAACAAAGTCTGAACGTATAATCTACAATGTTTTAGCCTGAATGGTGATAATTGCATCTTCACCTCTTCTACTTCTTCTCTGAACATGTTTCACATTCACAGTCAGACTTTCTCTACAGTTTGCAGCAGTGGAGCTTTTGGAGTTTTCAGAAAGTTGTTTCTCTCCAGATTGATTCAGGTGAATTTTCTGCAGGTTCCTCCTTCAGTCTGACCTTCCTGGATGATGATGATGATGATGATGATGATGCAGCATCACTGTCATTTCTAAAGCTTCCATCAGTCTGAATGGAAACAGAGCACAGCAAGAGGAGGAGCTACACAACTCAATATGAAAGGCTTCATTTCAGAGCTGAGAGCTGCTGAGTTCTCTCTATTGTTCATTCAGTACAAGTGAAAATAATGCTGCTGCTTTTAGTTTGGATCATGATCGTCTCCTTTCATTCTGGTAAGTTCTCAAAACATAAAGCAACATCTGAGAGTTCGTAGATGTTCATGGAAAAACAGGCTCTTTGGATTAAATACATTTTTTAAACATCAACTTCAGTCTAAAAATGTTTGAATATTTCATCCAAGCTTCATGTTGAAATATCTTTTTGTGTTTTTCAGGATCCTCTGAGGATTTAGTGAAACCATTTAAAGATGAAGAGATGGCTTCAGAAGGAGACACTGTGACTCTCTCCTGCAACTATTCAGGCTCTGTTGATTCCCTCTACTGGTATCAACAGAAGTCCAGTTCATCTCCACAGTTTCTCATCGCAGATTATTCAGAGAAAACACCAGGACTATCTTTACAACATGACAAGAAAACTAGAGAGTTTCATCTGAACATCTCCTCTGCTGCAGTGACTGACTCTGCTGTGTACTACTGTGCTCTGCAGCCCACAGTGACAGGAAACACCAAAACTCTGTACAAAAACCTTTGGAGCAAAGACAACACAATACTCCACAACATCCACTAGAGGGAGTCACACACTGTTACACTTCAATGGTTTCTTATGATCCAGTCTAGATTCTTTGTACTGATGATAAAAAAGGAAATAAAAAATTCAAGATAAAACACAGAATGACAAAGTTTTGTTTCATTCAACACAAACTCTGATGATATTGAGGTGTTGTGGGATGTTATAACTGAACGTAACAATTACACTCTGACGTCTAATGAAGCTGAAGTTAAAGTGTGTAGGGAGAATATTTTTTTGAGGTTCTTTCTGTCAATATCGACAATGAAATAAGTATTTGAGTAAAACTTTAATTTAAAAAATCAAGTGATCATATCGCGGTTATTTCATCTGATATTCTGTTACTTTCAATTTATAACAGATTTTGGTTAGAATGGATTTCATTCCTGTCCAAATAAGATAAAATTTGTGTTGTTTTCCAAGGTTGTGTTATAATGTGGTGTACAACAGGGTTCAATCATAGGTCTTCTCATTTTCCATTGATACGATCAATTTGCATCAAATTACTTTTATACTACGTCATTTTCCATGGTTTCACTGACAATGTGTGATTATATATTACCTTAAAGTGGCAGCTGGTTTATCACATGTTACATGCTGGTGTTCAACACCTTCATACAACTGACTGTCTATGAAAGAAATCCTTGTATTTTCACCTGAAATTCTATGAAACAGATGAAATCAAATCTTGTTAAATTTTTGCTTTTTTAGAACAACACTCACACTCTGGATATAATATTGGAAAATACCATTTTCTTTCATTGTCAGCTGACTTCAGTTGGACAGTCTCCACTTTAGAAGTCAAAGTTATTTCATTCTTATGTTTTTAAATCCTGAAAACGTGATCCACCCTTTAATTCACAATCTGCTCCAGTCTGTTCACCAGTAAGGCTGGGTATCAAGAACCGGTTTCTGTTCAGAGCCGGTTCTGAATTTCGAAGAACCACATGTATTTCTACTCTGCTTTTAAATTCCAAAAGCGTTTGCATATTTCAGTCGTACTCCTGAGTGCAGTGCAGTGAGCATTTTATAGTCTGTAAAAGTTTTCCTCATCTGCCAGGACCTGTTAGGCGGACTTATTGTCATTTGGTTCACAGTACGATCCGTCAATAAAGCGTAAGACCCGGCCCTCTCATACCTGAGTGTACAGGCCTCCTTTACCCCCAGTGAGAGGGTTTTCTCCACCGCTGGAGATACAATCAGCCCAGACAGATCATCCATCCTTCCAGAGAACACCACATGCTGATTTTTTATTTTATAATATGATTCATTTTTATGACAATTTACGGATAATAGCCTAAAAGTGGAAAAAATAAAGCAAGGCTAATATTGGTTATTGAAATACTCCGAAAAAATATCAGGATTACAAACATGATTCGATAAGAACCGGATTCGATAAGGAGAATAGCGATCAGAATCGATAAAAAGTAAAAGACCCACCCCCCCTATTCAGCAGGAGGAAGTGTCACAGAGAGAAGAGAAAATACAGATCTAAGAGGAGACGGAGAGATTCAGGGAGGAGCTGAGCTGTTACTGAACTATAGAAGAGAGAGGAACTTCCATATTCAGCACAGTTCAATACACAAACCATCAACATTACCTTTATTCAACATGCTGTCATTGGACTATTATGTACTGTCTCTACTGTTTGTCTCTACTCTAACAGGTATGTGAGATCATGCAGCAAAATGAATGTAAATTATGTATTGAAACATTTACATCATGTTATAACAGAGTTCTCTGTTTCTTTAGGAGTCAGCTGTGAAAAACTGACTCCAGTCAAGACTGAAGAGTTCAGTTCAGAAGGCAGCACTGTTACTCTGTCCTACAACTACTCCACAAAGGCAACTGGTGGTGACTATTTCTTCTGGTATCGACAATATCCAGGAAAACCACCAGAGTTCCTCATCCTTCACTTTGGAAATCAAAATGAAACAAAGCCTGGACTGTCAGTTACAGTGAGTGGTGATAAAACCAGAATGGATCTGTAGATCTCCTCTGCTGCAGTGACTGACTCTGCTCTGTACTACTGTGCTGTGAAGCCCACAGTGACAGGAAACCCACAGTCTCTGTACAAAAACACAAGCTGACACACTGACAAGCTGCTGGAAGCCTTTTCTCCACACTGTTGAACTCTACTTTTTACCTCCACTAGAGGGCCACATTATCAAGTAGGCGGTGCACTACTTCCTCACTGTGTTCAACCACTGTGTCAATAATAACTGCTGCTGTGAAGAGAACAACTGTCAGAGTGAATGTTGAACATCAGCTAGTTTCTCCTGTTGATTTAAACCTTGTTGTAGAGATGGAACATTGGCTGTGGATTATTCTTGCTGCTCTTTTCTTTGGTAAGATAGAAAGCACAACATGTTTCCTCTTCAGACACTTTAACATATTACTGAGCTCTACAGTCAGAGCTTTTAATGTTTATTATACAGGAAATCAGAGCACATCATTTCTGCTGACATTTGTTACCTTGTAAAAACACTTTCTATGGTTGAAAGTGACAATGATCAGTGAAAATCACATCTGTTCTACATGTGTGTATGTCTGACTCTCTGGATAGGTAACTCTTTAAACCTACTGACTGTTCTCCTTTAATCAATCATCTTTATTGATTCATCTCTTCCTCTGCATGTTCTATTCTTCCCAGAGTGTAAAGGAGAAGACAGAGTGATCCAGCCAACAGCTGATGTCACTGCTGCTGAAGGACACACAGTTACACTTGATTGTAAATTTGAGACAAGCGATACCTTGAATGCTAATTTGTTCTGGTACAAACAAGAAGAAAATGACTTTCCACAGTACATGATTAAATCCTTCTCAAAAGAGGTAGACATTTCTCCAGAATTCATGAAAGAAAGATTTGATGCTACAATCAAGAACAAGTCAGTTCCTCTGAAGATCCAGAAGCTTCAGGTGTCTGACTCTGCTGTGTACTACTGTGCTCTGAGGCCCACAGTGACAGGAAACACCAAAACTCTGTACAAAAACCTTTGGAGCAAAGACAACACAATACTCCACAACATCCACTAGAGGGAGTCACACACTGTGAAAACACTGAGTTTTCAGAGACTGTGTCTGTGGACTGACGACACAAACATCACAAAAACTAAACCATAAATACAAAGACAGTTAAATCTCACTGAGGAAGGAGCAGAGAGGTGATTACCTGGCCCCGCCCACTTTAGTCCACCTCAGCCAATGAGATTGTTTGTGTGTCCAGAGCAGAAATGTTGGAGGAACTAAAAGCACAATCAGCTTGATGTTGAGGAGAAGGGCTGTGCAGCAGAGAGGCTGTTTAGTTTCTTCATTCTACTGCAGTGGAAGAACATTGTTCATCTGCTGTCTGTTTGGCTTCAACTCCTCCAAAGACATGTTGCTTTACCTCTTTTGGTTTTTCTCTCACTTCATAGGTGAGTTTGACAACAAATCAGTGTCTCAGTTAACCTGCTGTATCAACAAGATATTTGACCTCCTTTTTATCACTTTCACAGTTGAAACTTCACAATAATCTGTCTTTGTCATGAAGTCCTGTACAATCTAGTGATGATGTGAGCTACAGTTGAGCTGCTTGTGTCCACAGAGTAACACTGTACAGAGACATTTTCCACTGTCTTCTCCTCTCAGCCTCATGGACAATGTTAGTCTAATGCTTCATTCTCTCTACTTTTTCCAGGACTAATAGCTGGAGACACAATCTCTCCTGTAAGAGATGAAGTCAGTGGAAGAGAAGGAGAATCTGTTAAACTCTCATGTCAATATCAGACAACATCAGCTGGTGTTGACCTTTACTGGTACAGACATGATTCTGACCTTCAGGCACCTCAGTTTATACTCTGGAAAGGAGCAAAATCACGGAGTGGTCAACAACATATTCCTGATAATCGATATCAATCCCAAACAACAGACACATCAACTGAACTGACCATCAGCAGACTAACCCTGAACGACACAGCTCTCTACTACTGTGCTCTAGAAACACAGTGATACAAAGTGTAGAAGAGGCTGTACAAAAACCTGAACACAGATATCTGACTCCTCTTCAAAGAGGAGGGAAGTGGTTTTCAAACCACAGCTTCATATCACATGGATTCTGCTACTTCCTGTTTTATCAGAGTCACCGTGGTTACAGCTGCTAATCAAACACTGTGGGAGGATTCACATGAGCAGCTGATCCACATCAATGACAAACCAATTGGATGATGCTTCAAACACAAGACTCCATGAAAACAAATGGACACTGACTCACTCCCTTAATCTTCATACTCTGTGGGTCATTAGGCCAAAATCAGCTGCTTCCATTGTTCACCATCCTTGACAACATGTAGAGCTAAACACCAAATACACACTGAAGCATTAACTAATAAAACTCTGAAATCAACAGCACTTTATATTTTCAAACATTGAAATTTAAGGAAAAACTCAAAGTAGAATCAAACTAACAACTGGAGTTTCATCAAGTTTCAACATCACATGATTTAAACTTCCACATTCACTCCACCATCTTTGTATCTGACCAACAGATACTGAACCGTCAGTTTACATTGAAGAGAGAAACACTGTGAAAAGAACAAGAGTCACATGTTGCTCAAATATTCATCCTCAGTTTACCTGTAATCTTTCTGATAAAGATGTTAAAGGAGCTGCAGCAGCTTCACAACAATCAGCAGCTTTTATCTGCTCAGGAACAAAGTGAATCTGCAGCAGCTGTAAAACAGGAAACACGTCAGCTGAAATGTCCAATCATGACTACATACAACACAAGTTAGACCAGGAAAGGAGAGAGGTACAAACATGTGTTTAGTGTAAAGTTGTCAGTTGGGGGAATAACACAGGGCTGTGAATGAGCCCTGTCACTGTGATCAGGCTCCTCCTTCTGATCCACCATCTTAGTGTTGATGAAGACTAAACTGAGAGACCACAGCCTGCTTTATACTTGCTGTAGCTCACAGTGACTCAACACTGCAGACATGATGCCTCTGTTCATGTCAGTGCTGCTGGCTGCTATGTGCCTTGGTATGAACACTACTGTTTCTGTGATATCAATCCAACACTGACATGATTCTGTAACAGCACACTGATACTGTTTGTTGGTGTTTTACAGAATGCAGAGCACAAAAAGAAAACGTGCTGCAACCAAAAGGAGACGTGACCGCTACTGAAGGAGAAGCAGTAACACTTGACTGTGGATATAACAGCAGTTCAAATGCTCCATATCTCTACTGGTACAAACAGGATGGAAACCACAGCCCCAAATTCATCCTGAGCCGCTTTAAACTGGATGAAGGAAACACAGCAGACGACCACAAGGAGAGATTTTCATCCACTCTGAATTCCACCGTCAGATCAGTTCCTCTGAAGATCCAGAAGCTTCAGGTGTCTGACTCTGCTGTGTACTACTGTGCTCTGCAGCCCACAGTGACAGGAAACACCAAAACTCTGTACAAAAACCTTTGGAGCAAAGACAACACAATACTCCACAACATCCACTAGAGGGAGTCACACGCTGTGAAAACACTGAGTTTTCAGAGACTGTGTCTGTGGACTGACGACACAAACATCACAAAAACTAAACCAGAAATAAAAAGACAGTTAAATCTCACTGAGGAAGGAGCAGAGAGGTGATTACCTGGCCCCGCCCACTTTAGTCCACCTCAGCCAATGAGATTGTTTGTGTGTCCAGAGCAGAAATGTTGGAGGAACTAAAAGCACAATCAGCTTGATGTTGAGGAGAAGGGCTGTGCAGCAGAGAGGCTGTTTAGTTTCTTCATTCTACTGCAGTGGAAGAACATTGTTCATCTGGTGTCTGTTTGGCTTCAACTCCTCCAAAGACATGTTGCTTTACCTCTTTTGGTTTTTCTCTCACTTCATAGGTGAGTTTGACAACAAATCAGTGTCTCAGTTATTTTATCACTTTCACAGTTGAAACTTCACAATAATCTGTCTTTGTCATGAAGTCCTGTACAATCTAGTTATGATGTGAGCTACAGTTGAGCTGCTTGTGTCCACAGAGTAACACTGTACAGAGACATTTTCCACTGTCTTCTCCTCTCAGCCTCATGGACAATGTTAGTCTAATGCTTCATTCTCTCTACTTTTTCCAGGACTAATAGCTGGAGACACAATCTCTCCTGTAAGAGATGAAGTCAGTGGAAGAGAAGGAGAATCTGTTAAACTCTCATGTCAATATCAGACAAGCTACACCAGTGTTCTGCTTTACTGGTACAGACATGATTCTGACCTTCAGGCACCTCAGTTTATACTCTGGAAAGGAGCGAAGGGATACACAGCTGATTATAATCCTACCCCGAGTCGATATCAATCCCGAACAACAGGCACATCAACTGAACTGACCATCAGCAGACTAACCCTGAACGACACAGCTCTCTACTACTGTGCTCTAGAAACACAGTGATACAAAGTGTAGAAGAGGCTGTACAAAAACCTGAACACAGATATCTGACTCCTCTTCAAAGAGGAGGGAAGTGGTTTTCAAACCACAGCTTCATATCACATGGATTCTGCTACTTCCTGTTTTATCAGAGTCACTGTGGTTACAGCTGCTAATCAAACACTGTGGGAGGATTCACATGAGCAGAGAATCTAAATCATATAAATATTAAACATGATGCTGCCATGTGTCTTTAGAGACCATATTTCACAAGGTCCTTTAATGTTGAAGAATAAAGAAAAAGAAAATCCAGCAGAATAACACAGGTTGATGTTTTGGGGCTTGAAGCTGTAAAATATCTTGAGATGTGGTTTTGGTTCATAACATTCAGTGATATGAGTTTTCTAACAGTATTTTTTTTTTTTTTTTAAATTGTGAACAAAAGTCTGTAAAATGACAGAAATGATCTGTGAATTAACAGCCAAACTGCTATTTTATGCATTATGCCAATAATAATAATTACATTTATTTCCCATTTCTGTGAAGACAAATTACTGTTTTATTTGTTAAAAATTATAAAATTGTTAAATTCATTCATCAATGAAAAATGCCACTAAGACAGCTGCTAACGCTAGAGCTAATGAAAATGGGGGGCATGCCTATATACTGTATAGCCATGTATGTCATTGCCAGCATGATAATTGTAGTCATCATCATTATTGTAGAAAAGAAGCTAATCCTGATGATTAGTGCTAATGCAAATGCTAGCTAGCCCACCATTGTATATTTGCAATCTATTGGTTAATGCTAATGCTGGCGAGAAAGCCCTGCCCCTCTGTCCCTGTTTTTTTCACCAATAAAAAGGAGGAAAAAAAAGCTAATGCTAACTGTAGCTGCTAATGCTAGCAAGCTACCCCCACTTGTTGTTGTCCGAGAATAACCAATAAAGTGCCCAGCTTAGCCCCCCAACGTGGCACCCGGTTCAAAATGATTTTGAGCTTATAAAGTGATGTTTACAAATAATTCCAATATTTGTAGTTTTAAATCAAACTTGGAACCTAAACCTGGAAAATAAATCTGCATCAGAAATTCAAGTTTCTGCATGTGAAAACAAATTGTGCTTGTGGCAAAGAGATTTTTATTTGTTGAGACAGTGTGAATCAAAACTGAACTAATGATCAGTGGTGAGGTGAAACAAAGACACAGGGAAAGTAAAAGCTTTGTGGACGTCTGTGTTCAGAGATAAAGAGCAGAAAACTGTAAAACTCAGTGAGCAACATTCCCAGTGTGAGACACTGACAAGGACAAAGTTTGATCCTTGTCACTCCAGTGTCACTGTGGGAACTTTTGACCAGAGTTTTACAGTTTTCTTCTCTGTATCACGACACAGATGTTGACAAATCCATTTCTTCTTTTACAGAGTCTTTGTTCAACCTCAACACTGATCGTTTGTTCAGTTTTGATTCAGACTTTCAACAAATACAAATCTCTTTGACACAAGTGCAACTGTTTCACATGCACAAACTTGAATTTGTCAGAGTTATTTTACAGGTTTACAAAGGTTGATTTAAAACTACAAACACTGGAATTATTTGTGAACATCACTTTACAAGCTCAAAATCATTTTGACCGCAATTTGAGCCTGAACACACGTATAGATACAGTAACAGTTCACAATAACACCACAATAAGTTCCTTAACAACAAATCAGACACAGCAAGTTTCCAAACAAGTATTTTAATTGTAATATTCAAGCCAAATATATTAATATATTAATTTTAACTCATCTTAAACGTTTAACTATGATCTGTGTGGAAATGCAATTACACAAAATACAAACTGGGTTTAACAGACTTACCATTTCTTGCCCCAGGTGGATTCTGCCATCCTGTGAAAACACAAAGGGAAAAATAAGGACATGTCAAGCAGCTAAGGGCAGTCTAAGGACTTCAGAACATAAAAGATGCATCAATCATGCACCTAAACATCATTTAGCATATAATGTAATATAAAACAAGACTATGAATAAATGATACATGTACATGTGAAGAATTTGTAGAAGAGATTCCCATATATTTATTTAAAAAAACAAACAAAAAAAAACAAACAGTGGTGAGGCAACACAAAGACACTGGAAGAGTTAGAGCTCCTGTCAACGTCAAGATGTGCAAAAGATATTGATTAGGGGATGTGCAGGAGATCACAGTATAGACAATATCTGTCATGTGCAGGGATAATACCTCAAGGTGTTGATGCATGACATCAATCGTGGCTGATCTCCTAACAGTAATGTAAAGTGGTTACAACATGGTGAACCGATCGACGTTTATTCACTCGGTCTACTGGGTCCATACAATCTCAAGTTACAGTCATCAGTTACAAAATGAGCCTAAAGTTACTGACGTCACTAGCTGTACAACAACCGAGAGCAACGTCAGTATCAACACCTGAAACGTTTGTTGGTAAGGTTTATCAGTCGATGCACTGATTATACTTTTAGCTAAAGAGCTAATGTTGATGCTACTCACCAGGCTAACAAGAAAGTTGCGAGCTCGGCATCAAACCGCATGTCTTTACTCTCAGGAGCTGTCTCCAGCGGTGGAAAGCCACATCGAGATTTACTCGTGTTGCTTCTTTTCTTTGCTGTTGAACATGGTTTCTTGTCGGGAGCGGTCCTTCGGGATGCAGATGAATATCGTCTTTTAGGAGGTTCAGCCATTCCTGTGTTTCTATGATGCTAACTTCAAGCACTGCCAGAAGTTGTTCTTCTTCTTCGTGGGACTGAGGGCAAACTTGACGCACCGCTGACTCACACAGCGGCTAGCATCACAAAGTGGTATTACAACACAGGAAAGGTAGGGGCTGGCTGGTGAGCATGCGCATTTCAGTAGATAACTCTGAAACACCAAAAATGGAGGTCTTGATCATGACATCATCACTGTGGCTGCTTCACACGCTGTTGATAGTGTTAATTCATTTTTTGAACATTTTACACTAATGTTCTGGCCACATCTTATATTGCACCTTTACAGCACAACCACCAAAGCTGACATTTAAAAGTAAAGCTACATGTTCTTTGCCCACATTGCAAACCAACTTACAGTTTTGACACTTAAGTTAAAACAAAGACATTGAGCTTAACTTGACTGATATTAACACATTTGATGCATAGAAAACATTTTGATTTGCTTTTACGTCAATTTATGCTTGGATTATAAAATACGATTATAAAATACAATCATGCTTTCCTTTTTTACTTACATTCAATCTGTGACATACAAACGTTTGTATTTGCCCATTTTGCATTTCAGGTCAGTAGATGTTGCACTGTTCACATGAAGATATAAACCCTTTGTGGAACCACTTTGCTGAGCTAAAGTAAAACATCAGACACTGGGACTCAAATCTAGTACCAGGGAGTTGATTTCTGCAAGCAAAAAAAATACAACAGATACAACATTTCACTTACTGACTGTGGACTGCTCACAGAGCCAGGTGTCAGTTCACTGAAGCCATGATGGTTTGTAGTGTCTGTATATGAAGTGATGGGGCTGTCTCAACCATCACTGTATGTTGGCAGTCTTTATGTTACGACCCAGCTAGGGGAAAAGGGAATCAACATAAAACCAGGTGTTATTGGTAAATCAAATTTACTGACTTAATTTATTGCGTAACCAGGAGGGTAAATAATTAAACAAAAATACAAACAAGGCAAGAGGATAACTGAAGTAGGAGAACAGGAGCCAACAAAGAGCCTAACCATGCGATTCTAACCAACCCAAAAACACAAGGAGCAGCACCCCTGTTACTAATGTGTCCAACAGTCTTTTCTAAGGGTGTGATGCACAATCAGAATATTAAACCTGGCCCAGTCCCCAACAATCACTACCAGCATCTCAAACCGAATCACAAATTACACACAAATGTTAAGCCGCCACTAACGATGTGCGGGCCGGGCTCTTAAACTATCTTCCTCTGATGCTGACACGGCAGCAGCTGTGGAGAGGACTGACAGGATCATTGCTGCACCAATAGGAGAAGCTGTGGAGTCGGAGGCTCCTCCTCTCTGCTCCGACAGGGACAGGTAATCCATCCGTTAGTGTTAAAATGCCCGAGCTTTGTGCAGCAACAGGCTGTAATAACAAGAACAAGTGTAGAGAGGAGGTCGAGGAGGTCGTTTAAGTAGCACAAGAGGCGAGTGAAATTCTCATCTCCAAAAATGAAGAGCATCATGCGCATGAATGTGCAGATGAGGCAGATGAGGCAGATGTCATCTGCACAGGGCAGCTGCATCTGGAGTGATCAGGTGAGAAGCATTTGAAGCAGAGTTTCTTGTCGCGGCAATGAGTGAGGGCAGAATGGGTTGCGTCGCCACAGACAGCACATCAGACCCTCAATCCTGGAAAGTTTCAATCTAGGATGTCTGGTGGTATTAGCCTGGGCAGGAGTAGATCTCTCCAGCAGGACTTTCTCCAGCATGGTAATGACACGCTCAAGAGGAGCTAAGTCTGGCGACTTGGGTGCGTGAGAGTCTTTTGAGTCAGATTGAGGTGCCGCAGTGTGAAGCATTTCAACTTTGTTCACATACACATTCTCACTGGGCTTCCTGCTCACAGCAGCAGCAGCACCCCTTGAACCCCTCTCAGTATGGTACTCATCCAGCACATCCTGGACCTCCACCACAGACCATTTATCAATTGTCTTTGACCTGAAGGTGATGGCAAGCTCTTTGGAGTGACAATTCTTGATAAACATATGTGCCACTTCCAGGTTGGGGCAGTGTAGTTCCTTGCCTTGTTCCTTGAGGCGGTCAGCAGCAACATCTGCAGCCTGGTTGAGTCTCAGCCAGTAGTCATGTGCATCCTCATTATTCTTTGGCAGGGTAGTGTAAAAGTCTGCTAAGGGGGAGAGGTGAACAGGGGACAGTAGCAAAATGTTTACGGAGGAGAGCATAAATGGCGTCCGGGTTCAGAGTCACATCAATGTCACTATTCCTCATTCCAAACTTAACAACATCTTTAGCTCGCCCTCTGAGGTGAATGAGCATCTCCTCAGCCTGCTGCTCGGGTCTGATATTTGTTTTCTTTATGTAATTCTTCATCAGGTTTTCCCACTCATGCACATCCACAGTGTCAGTGTCATCCCCTTTGAAGGTTGGGGGCTCTTTCCCCTTCCTGTGAGGCACTAGCTGGACTTTTGACAGGTCCCGACCGTGTGCAGACATGTCAGTGGGTGCATTATGTACAAGTGGGATGCTTGGAGTGGGTGTACTATGTGCCGGGCTGAGGCGTGCAATTATACTATCCGCTAGCTGCTGGCCAACATGTTTAATTATGTCACTCATCTGACTGACTACATCAGGTGAAGGTGGACTAAGGTTCTGTGTGAGTGTAGCAGTAACCTGTGTGCTCGGTGTAGGTTCAGTGTGGCGGCTCTGAGAAGGAACCCTGTCTCCACTGACTGAAGAGACCTCATCTAGAACCTGCTCACCCCCATCACGTGACCATCACCCCCCTGAACAGGGCTGACAAACTGCAACACCATACCTCTACCCCTACCAATACCCAGAGTAAGAGGCGCACTAGCATTCCTGTGTATGTAGCTCATTTTCTAAACTCACTCGACAAAATTACATGAACTACATCAAAACAGGAAAGCATGTAATAACAAAAATAAACCGGTTAAGAAAGAAATTGCCACAGTTATACTACACAGTGGTTGACACACTGTCCACCTGAAAGCACAAAGTAGAAGCTGCCCGTAAGATGGTCCCGGGACGGGGCGAAGAGCCAACTCCAGATCAACGAGTCACGGCACCAATGTGACGGGTCACAGCTCAGTGAAGTGCAGCGCCACACTACTGTCGCTTCTACACACCACAGACGGTGACCAGGTGGATTATGGGGTGTTTATTACACACAGTTCCCTCCTGCAACACAGCATACAGCACAGCAATGGCATGTGAAACTATCATCGGTCTCAGGATAATCACAGTGAAGTCCTCTTTTCTCTGTGCAGTTAAATAAACAATAAAATAAAATACACAAATCTTTTCATATAAAATTAAAACAAAAATTACATTCTACTGTGATCGTATAGTGTATATTGTTATTCCACAAGCATAAGTCCAAACCCCCCACATAATCCATTATGTGAGGTAAGTATAGAAATACACTAAATTTAGATGAATGAATATTAACCCTTTAGCTGAACAGGTGGCAGCTCACACAGGTGTAGCGTTAACGCTATATTTAATGATTTACTCTCGTTGAAATGGGGCACCAGTCCTCTAGGAGGACAACAATGAATTACTTCATTGCCAAATTTATCAATCTCATATCGGAAGCCATGACTTCTCGATTCAATGGATCTCCAGTCTCTACGTCAAAAGAATACGACAGGACAACAACTGGGTGTAAATAAATGAGTTTATTTAACTAAACTACTATGTACAGAGTAAATGCAAGGTGTAATAATCATAAAGATGAAAATAATATAATGAATGAGCAGTGTGATGAGTTGGCAATGGTGGGAGAGAATATGTTATGGCTATACACTATGACTATACAGCTAATGATGCTACATCTAAGAATTAGGTTTGATGATTAAATATTGCTATATTTCGACATCAACCCAGTCATGAGCAGAGTGTTAAGACCGGCCTACTGTGAGTTGCGCTGTAGCTGAAGACCCTCGGCTGGAACCCAGGTGGCTGTGGTTGCCGTGGTAACCCTGGAGACGCGGGGTCTAGGTGGATTCTCCTGGAGGCCGTGTCCCGTTATCACGATGACGGATTCTGCCGGTGTCTCAGCGGTTCAGCTCTGGTGGAGTTTGCCAGGAGACTTTCTGTCTCGGGCTCTCTTGATTTCTGCTCGGCTTCTCTGCAGGAGGTCGTGCAGATGTTATCTGCTGGCGTCTCTTGCGGGTTGATGCGAAATAAACTCTAATGCTCTTCACTTTGGTTGGGTAACTTAGAGGAGACTGGCGTTGACCAGATGACTCTAAAGTTGTCAAAATCTTCAAAAAAAGGGAAACTTGATGATGATTAAAAGTTACGAAATTACTCTGAGGCACTTCTGTTGCTTTGGTTCAGTTGGTCTTGACTTGGCTTATAAAAATAAAAGATCGCGCATGTAGACAAAAATCATGTTACTTGTAGCTGGTGGCAAAGAAAAATAAAAGACTCGAAAAGTGCAAAAATGACTAAGAGCCATGAGTTTGTGGTTAGCAGCTTAGAGCTAAGAGTTTCCATGGCTACAGAGCCGGGCTTTGAGCCGGGACTCTGAGCTTTGAGCAAAGATCTCAGCTTCTAGTTTCTGCATCGTTTCTCACTTCGCGCATCTTCTTGTCCTCTGGTTTCTCTTCTGGTTTCTGGATTCTGAACAGATTTTCAGGGCTTCTGTCCGGCATTGGCTTCAGAATAGGCTTAGAAATAGGCAATAGGCAATTTTGGCTTCTTAGCTTCTTGGCTTCTTGGCTTAGAAAAATAGGGTTTTTTTTTGCAATGTGTGAATGGTTCACGACTGTTTTATCCCCTGGGGGCTGGCGCATGTTTCATGGGCGTCACCCATCTTCTCCTGTGTTACCACTTGGAGAAGAGAGTAATTTTCCACTGAACTTTTAGAATAATTTAAATCTAGAGTTTACTTATAAACTTGCACATCCTTCTTCCACCATGACCACAAAACATTAAATGGAATAACATAAAACTACTTGCACTAATAGTAGCAGAGAGGAGTAATAGGAGTGTTGATTTCATATTACATCCTTCAAACCTGGAATTAATTATGATACAAGTGGTTAATTGATCAAACAACAATATAAACATTTCCCAAAGCTAATAATCTATACATATGGATTACACAGCAGTTCTTCGACTGTAACAATAATAATATGCACATTCTGGATGTCATGTAGTGTGTTACCTTGTGTGAAGGGTGCTGACAGTATGGTCACATGAAGGACCTTGTCTTAAAATCTACATATTACATTTCAAACATTCTATGGGATAGAAGTTTGGGATTAAACTATTACATAGGAACATCTCATGAGTTACAGAACAGTTAGATATTTAATTTTACATTCATCCTTTGATCTGTGTCTGTGAGGAGTGTCCTGCTGGTCACTACCCAGGATTGGAATGTGGGTTGTAGTTTATGACTCTTATCTAGAGAGGGACAGAGGAAGAGAGGTTGGTGTGTGTGTGTGTGTGCGTGTGTGCTCATGCATGGCACAGACAGGCCAGGATTCACACCTTAGTGTTAATCAGTCCTTTTTGTTGTTACTTGTCCTATACAAGAAACAACCAAATGTCACTTCTCCAGTTATCTGGTGTCCATTGGTTGATCCTCTGGAGCTGACCCTTTGATCTTTGGTCTGGTTCTGTGTCGTTCGGCCATGCTAACAGCATGGTCTGTTTGTGAAGGAGGGGTCTTTGGTCTCTGTTCCCTATCAATCTGATAGTTTGATGGTGGAAAGAGTTGCAAAGTGTCAGTTAGGGGTCCGTAACTCTGCATGTCCTTATAATGAACTTCCTTAATGGCTTTTGACTGATGCCAGGCCACGTATGTACGCTACACAGGCAAAATATACAATACAATGTCATGAAAGGTAACATAACAAAATGCACAGCATATAACCTGCAACACAGCATACAGCACAGCAGTCTGAACAACACATTGAACGAGGGTAAGCATTTAAGCTAGTTTAGTATCATTACGAGTCTCCAAAAAGTAGCTCTATGGCTTAACAAATCACAGTAAGTGCTAAAAACAGTTAGCACAGATCTCAATGAGTACATTACACAGCAAAATATAAAACATGAACACCTGAAACCTTGAACAAAATCATTGATTATCCCAGACCACGCAAGAGGACATCTTACCACAGCGAAGTCCTCTTTTCTCTGTGCAGTTCCCACACCAACCACTGCACCAAAAGATGGCAGTGTTGCACCTTTTTTGCCATAATTTACAAAGCACAAATTTACTCCGTTGAGCATGTTATACATCGACATGTTATACATTCAACATTTTTGCTGAGAAAACTTTTGTAATTACACAAGGTTTTTGTAAATAAACAAACAAATCTCAATAGAATTAAAAAACAGATACTTCTTGTACTGTTAATTGTCAGTAGTTTTATCTCATCTTTTTACAGTATTAAACTTTAACAGTTCAATCTCTTAAATAACAAAGTAATACTTGAAATTACAATACATTTGCAAATGTATCTTAACAGTATTTCTATGTAAAAAAAAAACAAAACAATTTTCTTTAAAAAAAAAAAAAGGAAATTGTATGGTTATTCACAGTTATGGTGTTTTCATGTTTTTGACATTTGACATGTAAATTCACAGTCTATTTTTGTAATTTTATTAATGTTTTCATGTATTTTAAAAATACAGGAAAAATCTGTAAAGTATACATTAAAAATTTACAGATTTTTTTCAAAGTGTAGACCAGGAAAGGAGAGAGGTACAAACATGTGTTTAGTGTAAAGTTGTCAGTTGGGGGAATAACACAGGGCTGTGAATGAGCCCTGTCACTGTGATCAGGCTCCTCCTTCTGATCCACCATCTTAGTGTTGATGAAGACTAAACTGAGAGACCACAGCCTGCTTTATACTTGCTGTAGCTCACAGTGACTCAACACTGCAGACATGATGCCTCTGTTCATCTCAGTGCTGCTGGCTGCTATGTGCCTTGGTATGAACACTACTGTTTCTGTGATATCAATCCAACACTGACATGATTCTGTAACAGCACACTGATACTGTTTGTTGGTGTTTTACAGAATGCAGAGCACAAAAAGAAAACGTGCTGCAACCAAAAGGAGACGTGACCGCTACTGAAGGAGAAGCAGTAACACTTGACTGTGGATATAACAGCAGTTCAACAACTCCATATCTCTACTGGTACAAACAGGATGGAAACCACAGCCCCAAATTCATCCTGAGCCGCTTTAAACTGGATGAAGGAAACACAGCAGACGACCACAAGGAGAGATTTTCATCCACTCTGAATTCCACCGTCAGATCAGTTCCTCTGAAGATCCAGAAGCTTCAGGTGTCTGACTCTGCTGTGTACTACTGTGCTCTGCAGCCCACAGTGACAGGAAACACCAAAACTCTGTACAAAAACCTTTGGAGCAAAGACAACACAATACTCCACAACATCCACTAGAGGGAGTCACACACTGTGAAAACACTGAGTTTTCAGAGACTGTGTCTGTGGACTGACGACACAAACATCACAAAAACTAAACCATAAATACAAAGACAGTTAAATCTCACAAAGGAAGGAGCAGAGAGGTGATTACCTGACCCCGCCCACTTTAGTCCACCTCAGCCAATGAGATTCTTTATGTGTCCAGAGCAGAAATGTTGGAGGAACTAAAAGCACAATCAGCTTGATGTTGAGGAGAAGGGCTGTGCAGCAGAGAGGCTGTTTAGTTTCTTCATTCTACTGCAGTGGAAGAACATTGTTCATCTGCTGTCTGTTTGGCTTCAACTCCTCCAAAGACATGTTGCTTTACCTCTTTTGGTTTTTCTCTCACTTCATAGGTGAGTTTGACAACAAATCAGTGTCTCAGTTAACCTGCTGTATCAACAAGATATTTGACCTCCATTTTATCACTTTCACAGTTGAAACTTCACAATAATCTGTCTTTGTCATGAAGTCCTGTACAATCTAGTTATGATGTGAGCTACAGTTGAGCTGCTTGTGTCCACAGAGTAACACTGTACAGAGACATTTTCCACTGTCTTCTCCTCTCAGCCTCATGGACAATGTTAGTCTAATGCTTCATTCTCTCTACTTTTTCCAGGACTAATAGCTGGAGACACAATCTCTCCTGTAAGAGATGAAGTCAGTGGAAGAGAAGGAGAATCTGTTAAACTCTCATGTCAATATCAGACAACCTACACCTATGTTTACCTTTACTGGTACAGACATGATTCTGACCTTCAGGCACCTCAGTTTATACTCTGGAAAGGAGAAGGAACAGAGCGTGGTCAACAATATATTCCTGATAATCGATATCAATCCGAAACAACAGGCACATCAACTAAACTGACCATCAGCAGACTAACCCTGAACGACACAGCTCTCTACTACTGTGCTCTAGAAACACAGTGATACAAAGTGTAGAAGAGGCTGTACAAAAACCTGAACACAGATATCTGACTCCTCTTCAAAGAGGAGGGAAGTGGTTTTCAAACCACAGCTTCATATCACATGGATTCTGCTACTTCCTGTTTTATCAGAGTCACCGTGGTTACAGCTGCTAATCAAACACTGTGGGAGGATTCACATGAGCAGCTGATCCACATCAATGACAAACCAATTGGATGATGCTTCAAACACAAGACTCCATGAAAACAAATGGACACTGACTCACTCCCTTAATCTTCATACTCTGTGGGTCATTAGGCCAAAATCAGCTGCTTCCATTGTTCACCATCCTTGACAACATGTAGAGCTAAACACCAAATACACACTGAAGCATTAACTAATAAAACTCTGAAATCAACAGCACTTTATATTTTCAAACATTGAAATTTAAGGAAAAACTCAAAGTAGAATCAAACTAACAACTGGAGTTTCATCAAGTTTCAACATCACATGATTTAAACTTCCACATTCACTCCACCATCTTTGTATCTGACCAACAGATACTGAACCGTCAGTTTACATTGAAGAGAGAAACAGTGTGAAAAGAACAAGAGTCACATGTTGCTCAAATATTCATCCTCAGTTTACCTGTAATCTTTCTGATAAAGATGTTAAAGGAGCTGCAGCAGCTTCACAACAATCAGCAGCTTTTATCTGCTCAGGAACAAAGTGAATCTGCAGCAGCTGTAAAACAGGAAACACGTCAGCTGAAATGTCCAATCATGACTACATACAACACAAGTTAGACCAGGAAAGGAGAGAGGTACAAACATGTGTTTAGTGTAAAGTTGTCAGTTGGGGGAATAACACAGGGCTGTGAATGAGCCCTGTCACTGTGATCAGGCTCCTCCTTCTGATCCACCATCTTAGTGTTGATGAAGACTAAACTGAGAGACCACAGCCTGCTTTATACTTGCTGTAGCTCACAGTGACTCAACACTGCAGACATGATGCCTCTGTTCATCTCAGTGCTGCTGGCTGCTATGTGCCTTGGTATGAACACTACTGTTTCTGTGACATCAATCCAACACTGACATGATTCTGTAACAGCACACTGATACTGTTTGTTGGTGTTTTACAGAATGCAGAGCACAAAAAGAAAACGTGCTGCAACCAAAAGGAGACGTGACCGCTACTGAAGGAGAAGCAGTAACACTTGACTGTGGATATAACAGCAGTTCAACAACTCCAAATCTCTACTGGTACAAACAGGATGGAAACCACAGCCCCAAATTCATCCTGAGCCGCTTTAAACTGGATGAAGGAAACACAGCAGACGACCACAAGGAGAGATTTTCATCCACTCTGAATTCCACCGTCAGATCAGTTCCTCTGAAGATCCAGAAGCTTCAGGTGTCTGACTCTGCTGTGTACTACTGTGCTCTGAGGCCCACAGTGACAGGAAACACCAAAACTCTGTACAAAAACCTTTGGAGCAAAGACAACACAATACTCCACAACATCCACTAGAGGGAGTCACACACTGTTACACTTCAATGGTTTCTTATGATCCAGTCTAGATTCTTTGTAGTGATGATAAAAAAGGAAATAAAAAAAATGTTTTCTTTCATTCAACACAAACTCTGATGATATTTAAGTGTTGTGGGATGTTATATGTGACTGTAACAATTACACTCTGATGTCTAATAAAGCTGAAGTTAAACTCTGTAGTAGGGTTGCACGGTATACCGGTACCAGTATAGTACCGCGATACTAGAGTTTTGAAAACGGTACTATACCAGCATTTAAAAACAAACGGTACTTTTATGTCATTTTATTGAATGCAAATGAATTGGTAAATTGGAGCCTGTCTCTTTAAGCACTGCGAGGCCAGCGAGTGTGACGTATGACTCGCATGTTTAGACTGAGGAGGAGAGAGAAACGACAAGTCGCGTCTTATACAGACGGAGCGGGTTGAAGAAAATACAGTAGATAGAGATGGCAGCTGCAGAAAAGCCCGTACTTGTGGTCAAAATAGGGGCCCGAAGTACGGTGTGGAAATATTTCGGGTTCAAACCGAACGATAAAGGCGAGCCACTGAACCCAGAGGCACCGCAGTGCAAGCGGTGCTACAAAGTGTGTCTCGCAGAAGGAGCCAACACTTCAAACCTGTCGAAACATTTAAAGGACAACCATGCGGACTTGTTCCGAGACTTCAGTCAAGAACGACAGGTGATAATGTTGTTCACCTGTTCACTGCACTGTAATGTCAATGAAAGAAGTACAAAGCCCCTCCCAGCCCAGTAGTAAACCTACAGTAGCCTGCAAACAGAGAGCTAAAACATGTCCATGGTTAATAAATACATTAAAAAATATATTTTTAAAAATTAAATGACATTCTTTAAATATTTAAATAACCCATTAAGGCAATACATAATATAATGAAATATTTTTTACAAAAAGTATCGAAAAGTATCGAAATACATATTGGTATCGGTATCGAAACAGAAATTTGGTATCGTGACAACCCTACTCTGTAGGGAAAATATTTTTTGAGGTTCTGACAATACCGACAATGAAAAAAATATTTGAGTAAATCATTAAATATTTTTTTTAGAAATCAAGTAATCATATAAGTATTAAAAATGGCTAGAAAGAGAAGATAGAAGTTTGCCGCGTCTGTGTGTCCCCTCCAGAAGCTCTGTGAGAAAAGTTACTTTTTAATCCAGTTCTTGGACACATTCTTTCTACATAGTCTAGAAAGTTTGATTGTTTTGAACTATCTACTTCGACTGGATAATTACAAACTGAGCCAACAACAACAGGCTACATGGGATCGAAGAAGACCGTAGCGGCTGAGGAAGTCGAGGACATTAGGAAGTCGCTCGATGTCCTCACGGAGGAGATTTCTGCTGCCAGGCTGCAGCAGAAAAGTATCCTGGACCTGGTCAAGGAGGTGAAGGCTTTACGCATCCAAAATGCAGAGAAGGACAAGCGGCTTGACTACCTGGAGAGTAGAGTTGCAGACCTGGAGCAGTACACCCAGATGAATAATGTGATCATTACTGGGCTCCACGTGAACCCCCGGTCATACGCGCAGGCGGTTACCGCTGACAACAGGGGGGAGCCTGGTGAACCGGATATCAGCTCCACGGAACAACAAGTGGCTGCTTTCATGCAGTCCAAGGGGATAAAGCTGGACTGACATGGAGGCATGCCACCCTCTGCACAGGAGAAATGCTACCGACACACCAGCCATCATCATCATCATCATCAATAATAATATATATAGAGGACACAGCCAGGAAGGCACGCTGCTTAAAAAGCAGGGAAAAGTCCAAAACACTTGGTCTACTAACTGTAAAATCTTCATTAAGCTGAACGGAACACCCGAGGACGCCAAAGTATTAGTCGACAGACATATGGAGGAGCTGGAAAAATACCATGATCAACAGGAACTGCACCACACACTGAAAAAGTCGTTTTTCTGCATTTGGATCCATTAACCACATGACACACAGAATTAGTGAACATGATCATCTGGAGATGAACACTTGAATACACTGATCATAATACATGGGATTTGGAATATGAAATTGACCCGGATAACAATTTCTTCTCTTCCATCAACAATAACTGTGACTATTACACTGATGAACAGTTCAACAGGAGAATTAAGACGGATGGCAAACTATCCATCATCCACTTCAATAGCAGAAGTCTTTATGCAAATTTCATTCATATCAAGCAGTATCTACATCAGTTCACGAAACCATTCAGCAGAATTGCCATTTCTGAAATATGGACTACTGCAGATAAAGGCTTCGACTTTGAGCTTGAGGGTTATGAATTTAGGTATATAAACAGACAAATTAAAGGTTGGACAATATGACTGCAGCAGTTGATGATATTGAAATTTATAAGGAAAAAAATAAAAATGTAATCATTAGTTGTATATAATGAGCACCAGGCTCTAGCATCGATGTGTTTAAAAACTGGGTGGAGGAAACCTTTTCTAAAATGAGTCGCAAAACAATTTTCATTTGTTGAGATTTCAATATTGATCTGTTCAATCAAAAGAAACACACAATGACAGATGAATTTATCAACACTATGTTTAGTATGAGCTTGTACCTGAAAATTACCAGACCCAGCAGAATCACATCAAATTATGCCACTCTCATAGACAATATATTCACCAATGACATAGAAAACAAAACAGTTAGTGGGCTATTAATAAATGATATCAGTGATCACCTACCAGTTTTTACAGTATATGACAGAAACTATAGGATTAATAAATTGGATAAGGAAAAAGAATACAGGCGAGTGAGAACAGAGGAAACAATAAATGCTTCTAAAAATGACTTACTGGCACAGAAATGGGATGATATATATCAAAATAAAGACCTTGATAGTTGTAAAAAATTAGAGGACCTAGGATAGTCAATCCTAAATCCTCTCATTTTCCATTGACATGATTAATTTAAGGTAAACACAAGAAACTTCAGCTACAGAAAATGGACCAGACTCAGTGAATAGCTGCCTAAGCTTAACATGTCCTATGATAACTATTAATTATACAGACTAATGAGCAGTGATAACGACCATGTCTTTGGGGTCATCAGGTGGGAACCTCCTTTCACCAGTGTTTCGTCTAGTTGGTCCCACGACACCTCCAGGAGGCTAGACAGTGATCACTGGCGTCCCAGAGTCACTCCCCTAATGCCAGCCATCACTGCTCCTCACACCACCACTATTTTCTTTATCTTGCCTATGCTACCACAAACAACACCATCATCAACTCTGACAAAACACACTAGCAGATTCAGCAAACAAACTCCCCTAAACAGTTGGAGAAAGTGGCGGCCATTTTGAATGAGGGAGGTAGAGTCAACTCACCTAAAACAAACAAACTCACCTAAACAGCCAAAGACACACTACAAACCAACTCAAACAATACAAACAAACAATAGAGGCCACCTCACCTGGACTAACCGCATGGTCTCAAAGAGGCTCACACAGGCCACACCCCCCACTTAAAAACACTTCCTCTTCCTGGATTTCTTCCTTGCTTCCTCCTAAGAGTCTATCTATCCTAAGTGCTCCCCCTGCTGGGCCCCCAGCTACCATTACTTCTTCTCATCCAGATCCACTGACTGGATCTTGCTGCCTCATCTGACATGTCCTTTACTGTTTTCCTCACACTCTGTCCACTTCCTCCTAACTCCCTCACCAAAGAGACAACAGACCTTGCTACAAATCCTCTACATCCTACTTCCACTGGACAAATCCTAACTTTCCATCCTCGCTGCTCTGCTTCTGCCCCTAACTCTGCATACCTGAGCTTTTTCCTTTCATATGCTTCTTCAACTAAGGCCTCCCACGGAACAGTCAGCTCTATGAAATATACTTTCATTCTACTCCTAGACCACAAAACTATGTCAGGCCTTAGCTTTGTACTGGCTATTTCCTGGGGAACAACCAGCTTTCCTCCTAAATCTACCTGCATTTCCCAATCACAAGCACCCTCTAAGCAACCTTCTTGTTGTCTTACTAACTTTCTCTCCCTCTTGAACAAACTTGATTGCAACTCTCTTTATTTTAGGTCCTCCTAAATTTGCCTGCCTCCGTAACTCTTCAATTCCTGCAGCTAAGCTTTTTAAAACCTGGTTATGTCGCCACGTATACCTGCCTTGCGACAGACTAACCTTACAGCCTGACAGAATGTGCTTTAAAGTTGCAGTACCTGAACACAATGAACATAACGGGTCTCCATTTACCCAGATTTTAGGTTCTGGGAAGTTGGCAATACATCATAAGCTGCCCCTATCAAAAATCTAATGCTACTTTCCTCCATGCTCCAGAGTTCTTTCCAGCTAAGCTTTTTCTTGTCTAGACCTTCCCAATTCACCCACTGTCCCTGCTTAGCCTGGGCCACTGCCTTTGCACCCCTTAATATTTCCTCCTGTCTACGAACCTGCTCCACGATTAACTTTCTCTTCTCCTTGGGACCTGCTCTACTCCCCACCGGTTTGCCTGGGCCAAGCCCCAAGCCTCCCCGGCCTATTTGGACATTACCCACAATCTCTGTATGCCTGAGCGTTGCTTCTGCCTCCTGCACTGTGATTCTTGGATTCCACTTTCTCCCCTTGATTGGGTTTGGAACCACCTTACTAACTACTGCATCTTTACTCCCAGATAACAGGAGCTCTGTCCTAACCTTGGTACATTTAAACTCCTCCACTAGACTAGTTACTGGGAGCTGAAGTATGCCTTTCCCATACAGTGCCACCGTGCTTAAACATCTAGGAACACCTATCCACTTCCTAATGTAGGAGCTAACTAATCTTTCCATTTTTCTGCAGCAGATAATGGAATCTCATATAAAGACAGTGGCCACATCAGCCTGGGAAATAACCCAAACTGCAGACACCACAGCTTCAACTTTCCTGGAAGCCCTGATTTATCTATTCAATCCAGTCCCTCAGCAACATCCTTCCGAAACTGCACTACCTGTTCTCCGTCATTCAAGTCTGCCTTGTACCACCTACCTAGACTCTTTACTGATTTTTCCCTAATTATTGGAATTTCCTCTTCGTCTATTACAAACTTCCTATCACTTAACTTCCCTCTACTTATTGAGATACTTCTAGACTTACTAGGCCTAATTGGTGTAAGGCGCATCCCATCCTGCCGCTTCTCTCCACCTACAACCCACTTAGAAGCTCTAATGATTACCTCCATCGCCATTGTGAATGCCAATGGAGAAATCGTGCACCCTGCCATAATGCCTATTTCTAGCCTCTGCCATCCTGTTGTTAAGCCTGCTGTGCTTAAGCACAGTCTAATATCTTGGAAATACGACTTTACTAAATTAACCACTACTCCAGGCACTCTAAAATAATCAAATGCCTCCCAAATAAGGCTATGTGGCACTGAACCAAACGCATTTGCTAAATCCAAAAATATGACATGCAAGTCTCTTTTCTCTGTCTTGGCTGCCTTAATCTGATGCCAAATCATGCTAGTGTGCTCTAAACATCCTGCGAACCCTGGTATTCCTGCCTTCTGTGCTGCAGTATCAATTAAGCTATTCCTTTCTAAATAACTAGTTAATCTCTGTGCGACTACGCTAAAGAAGATCTTCCCCTCTACATTTAGGAGAGAGATCATTCGAAACTGACTCAGGTCTGAGGATTCCTTCTCCTTTGGGATAAAAACACCTCCTGCCCTACGCCATGCTCTGGGAATAACGTGTCTCTCCCAAACTATTCTTAATTGCATCCACAAAAACTTTAGGATATCAGGTGCGCTTTTATAAACCCGGTAGGGGACTCCATTTGGCCCTGGGGCCGAAGAAGCCTTTGCACGCCTGACTACCTCCTCAACCTCCTTCCACCTGGGTGGTCTAACATCCATCTCATGGTCTATCTTTCCTACTGGCGGCATGTTAGGTGGAAGGCCTATTACTCTATTCTGCTCAAAATCTGAATTCGTGATTCTTAGATATTTTTCTTCTTCTAACTTTGTTGCCTTGAGCTGCCCTCCCTTTTCCTGGTTAAACAATCCTTTAACAAACGTGAAAGGGTCCCTGTAAAACACTGTCCTTACATATTCTTTATTCTTTCTCTTTTTCCTAAGATATTCAGCCCTTCTAAGTACTGATAGTCTGCCTCTCAAATCTTCTTGCAACACATTAATTCCCCCCCTCCTTTCCTCTGTTGCCCTTTTCCACTGCTTTCTTAATTGTCTTCTTCTTCTACCTAATTTCTCCATTTCCCTTTGCCGTCTAGACTTAACTAACTGTGCTCTTTCAACCCTCTTTCTGTCTTGCACCCCAAATCTTTCTGCACCATAGGAGTAAATTATATCCCCCATCTTCTCTAGTCTATCGCTTGCATTTCCTCCTAGTCTGCTTAAAATTGCTGACAAATATCTATTGACTGACTCCCATTCTTTCTTGCTATTTGCCCTCGGCCATTTTACTCTAGTTTTCTGCTCCATATTTCTCTCCTTGACTGGCCTATTCACCTCAGTCTCAGCTGCATCCCCTCTTGTAGTCTCCTCTTCCCCCTCTGTAGCTGTGTTATTGATATCCTTCGAACTGTGGTTTTCTACCTGTCGCTGGACTTCATCCAACTTATTCGATTGACTTCTTAAAAAGTATCGATCGATGTGGCCACACTGCCTTTCCTTTGCAACACATCTCTTTCTTCCCTGATGCATTCTAAGGCCCCTAACTGGCGTTACTTTCTGCCAGCCACAAGGACAAATCTGGAGCTTATTTCCCTCTGGCCTATCATTTTTATTCTCTCCAGCTACGCTCACGTCACCCTGAGAACTATTCTGCCCAGTTCTAGTCCTACAGACATTAATTAACATAAAATTATTTTATACTACATCAGTTTCCATTGTTTTGCTGACAATGTGTGATTATTATTAGAATCATCAGATATTCTGTCACATTTTAATATTTCATAAATTTGTTTTGAATGGATTTTATTCTTGTCTACGTAAAATAAATGTATCACTCAAACTATGGATGTAATATTGGACAATACCAATTTCTTTCAATATCAGTTCACTTCAGTTACACATTTTCCACTTTAGAATAAATTATATCGTTCTAGTGTTTGCTAATCCTGAAAACAGGATACATCTTTTAATTCACCACAGCTACCTTTTTCTGACTACTGTTATAAAATAATAACCAAAAACAAAATTAAAAGATATGCTCCAATCTGTTCAACAAGAGGAAGTGTCACAGAGAGAAGAGAAAATACAGATGTAAGGACCAGGTCTCCACCGCTGGAGATACAATCAGCCCAGACAGATCATCCATCCTTCCATAGAACACGACATGCTGATTTTTTATTTTATAAAATGATTCATTTTTATGACAATTTACTGATCATAGCCTAAAAGTGGCAAAAATAATGCGAGGCTAATATTGGTTCTTGAAATACTTGTTCTTTGTTTCTCAAAAAAAAAATATCAGGATCAGAAACATGATTTGATAAGAACAAGATTCGATAAGGAGAATAGCGATCAGAATCGATAAAAAGTAAGTAAGTTTTTTTTTACTCTAACAGGTATGTGAGATCATGCAGCAAAATGAATGTAAATTATGTATTGAAACATTTACATCATGTTATAACAGAGTTCTCTGTTTCTTTAGGAGTCAGCTGTGAAAAACTGAGTCCAGTCAAGACTGAAGAGTTCAGTTCAGAAGGCAGCACTGTTACTCTGTCCTACAACTACTCCACAAAGGCAACTGGTGGTGATGAGTTTTACTGGTATCGACAATATCCAGGAAAACCACCAGAGTTCCTCATCTCTCACTTGGGAACTCAAAATGAAACAAAGCCTGGACTGTCAGTTACAGTGAGTGGTGATAAAACCAGAATGGATCTGCAGATCTCCTCTGCTGCAGTGACTGACTCTGCTCTGTACTACTGTGCTGTGAAGCCCACAGTGACAGCAAACCCACAGTCTCTGTACAAAAACACAAGCTGACACACTGACAAGCTGCTGGAAGCCTTTTCTCCACACTGTTGAACTCTACTTTTTACCTCCACTAGAGGGCCACATTATCAAGTAGGCGGTGCACTACTTCCTCACTGTGTTCAACCACTGTGTCAATAATAACTGCTGCTGTGAAGAGAACAACTGTCAGAGTGAATGTTGAACATCAGATAGTTTCTCCTGTTGATTTAAACCTTGTTGTAGAGATGGAACATTGGCTGTGGATTATTCTTGCTGCTCTTTTCTTTGGTAAGATAGAAAGCACAACATGTTTCCTCTTCAGACACTTTAACATATTACTGAGCTCTACAGTCAGAGCTTTTAATGTTTATTATACAGGAAATCAGAGCACATCATTTCTGCTGACATTTGTTACCTTGTAAAAACACTTTCTATGGTTGAAAGTGACAATGATCAGTGAAAATCACATCTGTTCTACATGTGTGTGTGTCTGACTCTCTGGATAGGTAACTCTTTAAACCTACTGACTGTTCTCCTTTAATCAATCATCTTTATTGATTCATCTCTTCCTCTGCATGTTCTGTTCTTCCCAGAGTGTAAAGGAGAAGACAGAGTGATCCAGCCAACAGCTGATGTCACAGCTGCTGAAGGACACACAGTTACACTTGGTTGCTCATTTGAAACCAGCTTTACTTCGAATGCTAATTTGTTCTGGTACAAACAAGAGGAAAATAATTTCCCAAGGTTTTTGATACAACACCACTTTTCAGAGAAAGGACAAAAATCAGGAGGAAGATTTCAAACGGAAATCAAGAACAAGTCAGTTCCTCTGACGATCCAGAAGCTTCAGGTGTCTGACTCTGCTGTGTACTACTGTGCTCTGAGGCCCACAGTGACAGGAAACACCAAAACTCTGTACAAAAACCTTTGGAGCAAAGACAACACAATACTCCACAACATCCACTAGAGGGAGTCACACACTGTGAAAACACTGAGTTTTCAGAGACTGTGTCTGTGGACTGACGACACAAACATCACAAAAACTAAACCATAAATACAAAGACAGTTAAATCTCACTGAGGAAGGAGCAGAGAGGTGATTACCTGACCCCGCCCACTTTAGTCCACCTCAGCCAATGAGATTGTTTGTGTGTCCAGAGCAGAAATGTTGGAGGAACTAAAAGCACAATCAGCTTGATGTTGAGGAGAAGGGCTGTGCAGCAGAGAGGCTGTTTAGTTTCTTCATTCTACTGCAGTGGAAGAACATTGTTCATCTGCTGTCTGTTTGGCTTCAACTCCTCCAAAGACATGTTGCTTTACCTCTTTTGGTTTTTCTCTCACTTCATAGGTGAGTTTGACAACAAATCAGTGTCTCAGTTAACCTGCTGTATCAACAAGATATTTGACCTCCATTTTATCACTTTCACAGTTGAAACTTCACAATAATCTGTCTTTGTCATGAAGTCCTGTACAATCTAGTTATGATGTGAGCTACAGTTGAGCTGCTTGTGTCCACAGAGTAACACTGTACAGAGACATTTTCCACTGTCTTCTCCTCTCAGCCTCATGGACAATGTTAGTCTAATGCTTCATTCTCTCTACTTTTTCCAGGACTAATAGCTGGAGACACAATCTCTCCTGTAAGAGATGAAGTCAGTGGAAGAGAAGGAGAATCTGTCACACTCTCATGTCAATATCAGACAACAGACACCTACATTCGCCTTTACTGGTACAGACATGATTCTGACCTTCAGGCACCTCAGTTTATACTCTATAAAGGCGCAAAGGGCAGCACAGCTGATTATAATCCTACCCCGAGTCGATATCAATCCCAAACAACAGGCACATCAACTGAACTGACCATCAGCAGACTAACCCTGAACGACACAGCTCTCTACTACTGTGCTCTAGAAACACAGTGATACAAAGTGTAGAAGAGGCTGTACAAAAACCTGAACACAGATATCTGACTCCTCTTCAAAGAGGAGGGAAGTGGTTTTCAAACCACAGCTTCATATCACATGGATTCTGCTACTTCCTGTTTTATCAGAGTCACCGTGGTTACAGCTGCTAATCAAACACTGTGGGAGGATTCACATGAGCCGCTGATCCACATCAAGGACAAACCAACTGGATGATGCTTCAAACACAAGACTCCATGAAAACAAATGGACACTGACTCACTCCCTTAATCTTCATACTCTGTGGGTCATTAGGCCAAAATCAGCTGCTTCCTTTGTTCACCATCCTTGACAACATGTAGAGCTAAACACCAAATACACACTGAAGCATTAACTAATAAAACTCTGAAATCAACAGCACTTTATATTTTCAAACATTGAAATTTAAGGAAAAACTCAAAGTAGAATCAAACTAACAACTGGAGTTTCATCAAGTTTCAACATCACATGACTTAAACTTCCACATTCACTCCACCATCTTTGTATCTGACCAACAGATACTGAACCGTCAGTTTACATTGAAGAGAGAAACACTGTGAAAAGAACAAGAGTCACATGTTGCTCAAATATTCATCCTCAGTTTACCTGTAATCTTTCTGATAAAGATGTTAAAGGAGCTGCAGCAGCTTCACAACAATCAGCAGCTTTTATCTGCTCAGGAACAAAGTGAATCTGCAGCAGCTGTAAAACAGGAAACACGTCAGCTGAAATGTCCAATCATGACTACATACAACACAAGTTAGACCAGGAAAGGAGAGAGGTACAAACATGTGTTTAGTGTAAAGTTGTCAGTTGGGGGAATAACACAGGGCTGTGAATGAGCCCTGTCACTGTGATCAGGCTCCTCCTTCTGATCCACCATCTTAGTGTTGATGAAGACTAAACTGAGAGACCACAGCCTGCTTTATACTTGCTGTAGCTCACAGTGACTCAACACTGCAGACATGATGCCTCTGTTCATCTCAGTGCTGCTGGCTGCTATGTGCCTTGGTATGAACACTACTGTTTCTGTGATATCAATCCAACACTGACATGATTCTGTAACAGCACACTGATACTGTTTGTTGGTGTTTTACAGAATGCAGAGCACAAAAAGAAAACGTGCTGCAACCAAAAGGAGACGTGACCGCTACTGAAGGAGAAGCAGTAACACTTGACTGTGGATATAACAGCAGTTCAACAGGTCCAAGTCTCTACTGGTACAAACAGGATGGAAACCACAGCCCCAAATTCATCCTGAGCCGCTTTAAACTGGATGAAGGAAACACAGCAGACGACCACAAGGAGAGATTTTCATCCACTCTGAATTCCACCGTCAGATCAGTTCCTCTGAAGATCCAGAAGCTTCAGGTGTCTGACTCTGCTGTGTACTACTGTGCTCTGAGGCCCACAGTGACAGGAAACACCAAAACTCTGTACAAAAACCTTTGGAGCAAAGACAACACAATACTCCACAACATCCACTAGAGGGAGTCACACACTGTTACACTACAGGGCTCCATACATCACTGACAGATCACACAATGTGACTTATCACCATAACATGGTTGGTACAGACTCAATCAACTGCTTTTCATCTCATTTATATCAAAGATGTTTCCTTGTTCTTTCCGGCTGTGATTTTTTGTGGTGTACCACAGGGTTCAATCATAGGTCCTCTTATTTTCAATGTATGTGTACTTTAGACCAAATCATTTCTAAGAAATCATCAGTTTCCATTGTTTCACAGACTGTCTGTGACTATATATCATATCAAAATCCTTCCTGCAACATCTGAGTCTAGAACTAAGATCTTTGTACTCGCCCCTACAATTCAGTAAAGCAGGTAAAAAGTTTCTCAACTGTCTGTTGATGGTAATCAAACTGCTTATACTCAGTGTGTAATATTAAGTGTACACCTTTCTTTTCATCATCTGATTTATATTGTACAATGATGAAATAATGCTGTTTCAGAAGCAAGCATTAGCTCCTTCTTTAGTTTGATGATCCTGAAAAGGTGATCTATCTTTTAAATCATCACAGAGAACCTTTTCTAAATCTGGTCCAACTGGTACAAACAGCTGCTCCAGTCTGTTCACCAGGAGGAAGTGTCACAGAGAGAAGAGAAAATACAGATCTAAGAGGAGACGGAGAGATTCAGGGAGGAGCTGAGCTGTTACTGAACTATAGAAGAGAGAGGAACTTCCATATTCAGCACAGTTCAATACACAAACCATCAACATTACCTTCATTCAACATGCTGTCATTGGACTATTATGTACTGTCTCTACTGTTTCTCATCCTTTTATCAGGTACATTATATTCTGCATTTTAAAGGTCAATTTCAAAGTGTTTGAAGAAATTCAATTACTAGAACTTTTGTTACGTTATAAAACACACATTTCTCTTCTTTTAGGAGCCAGCTGTGAAAAACTGAGTCCAGTCAAGACTGAAGAGTTCAGTTCAGAAGGCAGCACTGTTACTCTGTCCTACAACTACTCCAGAGGAGCAACTGGTGGTGATGAGTTTTACTGGTATCGACAATATCCAGGAAAACCACCAGAGTTCCTCATCTTTCACTTGGGAACTCAAAATGAAACAAAGTCTGGACTGTCAGTTACAGTGAGTGGTGATAAAACCATAATGGATCTACACATCTCCTCTGCTGCAGTGACTGACTCTGCTGTGTACTACTGTGCTGTGAGGCCCACAGTGACAGGAAACACCAAAACTCTGTACAAAAACCTTTGGAGCAAAGACAACACAATACTCCACAACATCCACTAGAGGGAGTCACACACTGTTACACTACAGGGCTCCATACATCACTGACAGATCACACAATGTGACTTATCACCATAACATGGTTGGTACCACAGACTCAGGTATTAACTGCTTTTCTCTTATTTTTATTAAAGACGTTCATTTGTTGTTCTGTCCAACTGTGATTTTTTTGTGGTGTACCACAGGGTCCAATCATAGATCCTCTCATTTTCAATGTGCAAGTCCTTTCGATCCAATAATTTCTAATTAAATCATCAGTTTCCATTGTTTTACAGTCTCTGATTATATATCATGTTAAAATCCTTCCTGCATCATCTGAGTGTAGAACTCAGATCCTTCTACTTGCCCCTACAATTCAGTAAACCAGGTAAAATCAATTGTTTCTGAACTGTCTGCCGATGTTATTCAAACTGCTGATACTCTGTGTGTAATATTGTGTGATGACCTTTCCTTTCATCATCTGATGATAATCCTGAAAAGATGATCTATCCTTTAAATCATCACAGAAAACCTTTTGTAAACCTGAAAGTAATGGTACAAATATCTGCTCCAGTCTGTTCACCAGGAGAAAGAGTCACAGAGAGAAGAGAAAATACAGATCTAAGAGGAGACGGAGAGATTCAGGGAGGAGCTGAGCTGTTACTGAACTATAGAAGAGAGAGGAACTTCCATATTCAGCACAGTTCAATACACAAACCATCAACATTACCTTCATTCAACATGCTGTCATTGGACTATTATGTACTGTCTCTACTGTTTGTCTCTACTCTAACAGGTATGTGAGATCATACAGCAAAATGAATGTAAATTATGTATTGAAACATTTACATCATGTTATAACAGAGTTCTCTGTTTCTTTAGGAGTCAGCTGTGGAGAACTGAGTCCAGTCAAGACTGAAGAGTTCAGTTCAGAAGGCAGCACTGTTACTCTGTCCTACAACTACTCCACAAAGGCAACTGGTGGCGATTATTTCTTCTGGTATCGACAATATCCAGGAAAACCACCACAGTTCCTCATCCTTCACTTTGGAAATCAAAATAAAACAAAGTCTGGACTGTCAGTTACAGTGAGTGGTGATAAAACCAGAATGGATCTGCAGATCTCCTCTGCTGCAGTGACTGACTCTGCTCTGTACTACTGTGCTGTGAAGCCCACAGTGACAGCAAACCCACAGTCTCTGTACAAAAACACAAGCTGACACACTGACAAGCTGCTGGAAGCCTTTTCTCCACACTGTTGAACTCTACTTTCTACCTCCACTAGAGGGCCACATTATCAAGTAGGCGGTGCACTACTTCCTCACTGTGTTCAACCACTGTGTCAATAATAACTGCTGCTGTGAAGAGAACAACTGTCAGAGTCAATGTTGAACATCAGATAGTTTCTCCTGTTGATTTAAACCTTGTTGTAGAGATGGAACATTGGCTGTGGATTATTCTTGCTGCTCTTTTCTTTGGTAAGATAGAAAGCACAACATGTTTCCTCTTCAGACACTTTAACATATTACTGAGCTCTACAGTCAGAGCTTTTAATGTTTATTATACAGGAAATCAGAGCACATCATTTCTGCTGACATTTGTTACCTTGTAAAAACACTTTCTATGGTTGAAAGTGACAATGATCAGTGAAAATCACATCTGTTCTACATGTGTGTGTGTCTGACTCTCTGGATAGGTAACTCTTTAAACCTACTGACTGTTCTCCTTTAATCAATCATCTTTATTGATTCATCTCTTCCTCTGCATGTTCTGTTCTTCCCAGAGTGTAAAGGAGAAGACAGAGTGATCCAGCCAACAGCTGATGTCACAGCTGCTGAAGGACACACAGTTACACTTGATTGTACATTTGAGACAACTGATTCGTTCCCTTATTTGTTCTGGTACAAACAAGAAGAAAATGACTTTCCCAAGTTTCTACTCCAAGGCTACTCTGGAACAAAAAATACTCAAGACTTGAGTATTAATAATCAAACACTGTGGGAGGATTCACATGAGCAGCTGATCCACATCAATGACAAACCAACTGGATGATGCTTCAAACACAAGACTCCATGAAAACAAATGGACACTGACTCACTCCCTTAATCTTCATACTCTGTGGGTCATTAGGCCAAAATCAGCTGCTTCCATTGTTCACCATCCTTGACAACATGTAGAGCTAAACACCAAATACACACTGAAGCATTAACTAATAAAACTCTGAAATCAACAGCACTTTATATTTTCAAACATTGAAATTTAAGGAAAAACTCAAAGTAGAATAACACAACACTTCACGTCAATTTCAAAGTGTTTGAAGAAATTCAATTACTAGAACTTTTGTTACGTTATAAAACACACATTTCTCTTCTTTTAGGAGCCAGCTGTGAAAAACTGAGTCCAGTCAAGACTGAAGAGTTCAGTTCAGAAGGCAGCACTGTTACTCTGTCCTACAACTACTCCAGAGGAGCAACTGGTGGTGATGAGTTTTACTGGTATCGACAATATCCAGGAAAACCACCAGAGTTCCTCATCTTTCACTTGGGAACTCAAAATGAAACAAAGTCTGGACTGTCAGTTACAGTGAGTGGTGATAAAACCATAATGGATCTACACATCTCCTCTGCTGCAGTGACTGACTCTGCTGTGTACTACTGTGCTGTGAGGCCCACAGTGACAGGAAACACCAAAACTCTGTACAAAAACCTTTGGAGCAAAGACAACACAATACTCCACAACATCCACTAGAGGGAGTCACACACTGTTACACTACAGGGCTCCATACATCACTGACAGATCACACAATGTGACTTATCACCATAACATGGTTGGTACCACAGACTCAGGTATTAACTGCTTTTCTTCTTATTTTTATTAAAGACGTTCATTTGTTGTTCTGTCCAACTGTGATTTTTTTGTGGTGTACCACAGGGTCCAATCATAGATCCTCTCATTTTCAATGTGCAAGTCCTTTCGATCCAATAATTTCTAATTAAATCATCAGTTTCCATTGTTTTACAGTCTCTGATTATATATCATGTTAAAATCCTTCCTGCATCATCTGAGTGTAGAACTCAGATCCTTCTACTTGCCCCTACAATTCAGTAAACCAGGTAAAATCAATTGTTTCTGAACTGTCTGCCGATGTTATTCAAACTGCTGATACTCTGTGTGTAATATTGTGTGATGACCTTTCCTTTCATCATCTGATGATAATCCTGAAAAGATGATCTATCCTTTAAATCATCACAGAAAACCTTTTGTAAACCTGAAAGTAATGGTACAAATATCTGCTCCAGTCTGTTCACCAGGAGAAAGAGTCACAGAGAGAAGAGAAAATACAGATCTAAGAGGAGACGGAGAGATTCAGGGAGGAGCTGAGCTGTTACTGAACTATAGAAGAGAGAGGAACTTCCATATTCAGCACAGTTCAATACACAAACCATCAACATTACCTTCATTCAACATGCTGTCATTGGACTATTATGTACTGTCTCTACTGTTTGTCTCTACTCTAACAGGTATGTGAGATCATACAGCAAAATGAATGTAAATTATGTATTGAAACATTTACATCATGTTATAACAGAGTTCTCTGTTTCTTTAGGAGTCAGCTGTGGAGAACTGAGTCCAGTCAAGACTGAAGAGTTCAGTTCAGAAGGCAGCACTGTTACTCTGTCCTACAACTACTCCACAAAGGCAACTGGTGGCGATTATTTCTTCTGGTATCGACAATATCCAGGAAAACCACCACAGTTCCTCATCCTTCACTTTGGAAATCAAAATAAAACAAAGTCTGGACTGTCAGTTACAGTGAGTGGTGATAAAACCAGAATGGATCTGCAGATCTCCTCTGCTGCAGTGACTGACTCTGCTCTGTACTACTGTGCTGTGAAGCCCACAGTGACAGCAAACCCACAGTCTCTGTACAAAAACACAAGCTGACACACTGACAAGCTGCTGGAAGCCTTTTCTCCACACTGTTGAACTCTACTTTCTACCTCCACTAGAGGGCCACATTATCAAGTAGGCGGTGCACTACTTCCTCACTGTGTTCAACCACTGTGTCAATAATAACTGCTGCTGTGAAGAGAACAACTGTCAGAGTCAATGTTGAACATCAGATAGTTTCTCCTGTTGATTTAAACCTTGTTGTAGAGATGGAACATTGGCTGTGGATTATTCTTGCTGCTCTTTTCTTTGGTAAGATAGAAAGCACAACATGTTTCCTCTTCAGACACTTTAACATATTACTGAGCTCTACAGTCAGAGCTTTTAATGTTTATTATACAGGAAATCAGAGCACATCATTTCTGCTGACATTTGTTACCTTGTAAAAACACTTTCTATGGTTGAAAGTGACAATGATCAGTGAAAATCACATCTGTTCTACATGTGTGTGTGTCTGACTCTCTGGATAGGTAACTCTTTAAACCTACTGACTGTTCTCCTTTAATCAATCATCTTTATTGATTCATCTCTTCCTCTGCATGTTCTGTTCTTCCCAGAGTGTAAAGGAGAAGACAGAGTGATCCAGCCAACAGCTGATGTCACAGCTGCTGAAGGACACACAGTTACACTTGATTGTACATTTGAGACAACTGATTCGTTCCCTTATTTGTTCTGGTACAAACAAGAAGAAAATGACTTTCCCAAGTTTCTACTCCAAGGCTACTCTGGAACAAAAAATACTCAAGACTCTCAGGAAAACAGATTTAATGCTGAAGTCAACAACAAATCAGTTCCTCTGAAGATCCAGAAACTTCAGGTGTCTGACTCTGCTGTGTACTACTGTGCTCTGAGGCCCACAGTGACAGGAAACACCAAAACTCTGTACAAAAACCTTTGGAGCAAAGACAACACAATACTCCACAACATCCACTAGAGGGAGTCACACACTGTGAAAACACTGAGTTTTCAGAGACTGTGTCTGTGGACTGACGACACAAACATCACAAAAACTAAACCATAAATACAAAGACAGTTAAATCTCACTGAGGAAGGAGCAGAGAGGTGATTACCTGGCCCCGCCCACTTTAGTCCACCTCAGCCAATGAGATTGTTTGTGTGTCCAGAGCAGAAGTGTTGGAGGAACTAAAAGCACAATCAGCTTGATGTTGAGGAGAAGGGCTGTGCAGCAGAGAGGCTGTTTAGTTTCTTCATTCTACTGCAGTGGAAGAACATTGTTCATCTGCTGTCTGTTTGGCTTCAACTCCTCCAAAGACATGTTGCTTTACCTCTTTTGGTTTTTCTCTCACTTCATAGGTGAGTTTGACAACAAATCAGTGTCTCAGTTAACCTGCTGTATCAACAAGATATTTGACCTCCATTTTATCACTTTCACAGTTGAAACTTCACAATAATCTGTCTTTGTCATGAAGTCCTGTACAATCTAGTTATGATGTGAGCTACAGTTGAGCTGCTTGTGTCCACAGAGTAACACTGTACAGAGACATTTTCCACTGTCTTCTCCTCTCAGCCTCATGGACAATGTTAGTCTAATGCTTGATTCTCTCTACTTTTTCCAGGACTAATAGCTGGAGACACAATCTATCCTGTAAGAGATGAAGTCAGTGGAAGAGAAGGAGAATCTGTTAAACTCTCATGTCAATATAAGACAAGCTACAGCGATGTTGACCTTTACTGGTACAGACATGATTCTGACCTTCAGGCACCTCAGTTTATACTCTATAAAGGAGCAAAGGGCAGCACAGCTGATTATAATCCTACCCCGAGTCGATATCAATCCCAAACAACTAGCACATCAACTGAACTGACCATCAGCAGACTAACCCTGAACGACACAGCTCTCTACTACTGTGCTCTAGAAACACAGTGATACAAAGTGTAGAAGAGGCTGTACAAAAACCTGAACACAGATATCTGACTCCTCTTCAAAGAGGAGGGAAGTGGTTTTCAAACCACAGCTTCATATCACATGGATTCTGCTACTTCCTGTTTTATCAGAGTCACCGTGGTTACAGCTGCTAATCAAACACTGTGGGAGGATTCACATGAGCAGCTGATCCACATCAATGACAAACCAACTGGATGATGCTTCAAACACAAGACTCCATGAAAACAAATGGACACTGACTCACTCCCTTAATCTTCATACTCTGTGGGTCATTAGGCCAAAATCAGCTGCTTCCATTGTTCACCATCCTTGACAACATGTAGAGCTAAACACCAAATACACACTGAAGCATTAACTAATAAAACTCTGAAATCAACAGCACTTTATATTTTCAAACATTGAAATTTAAGGAAAAACTCAAAGTAGAATCAAACTAACAACTGGAGTTTCATCAAGTTTCAACATCACATGATTTAAACTTCCACATTCACTCCACCATCTTTGTATTTGACCAACAGATACTGAACCGTCAGTTTACATTGAAGAGAGAAACAGTGTGAAAAGAACAAGAGTCACATGTTGCTCAAATATTCATCCTCAGTTTACCTGTAATCTTTCTGATAAAGATGTTAAAGGAGCTGCAGCAGCTTCACAACAATCAGCAGCTTTTATCTGCTCAGGAACAAAGTGAATCTGCAGCAGCTGTAAAACAGGAAACACGTCAGCTGAAATGTCCAATCATGACTACATACAACACAAGTTAGACCAGGAAAGGAGAGAGCTACAAACATGTGTATAGTGTAAAGTTGTCAGTTGGGGGAATAACACAGGGCTGTGAATGAGCCCTGTCACTGTGATCAGGCTCCTCCTTCTGATCCACCATCTTAGTGTTGATGAAGACTAAACTGAGAGACCACAGCCTGCTTTATACTTGCTGTAGCTCACAGTGACTCAACACTGCAGACATGATGCCTCTGTTCATCTCAGTGCTGCTGGCTGCTATGTGCCTTGGTATGAACACTACTGTTTCTGTGATATCAATCCAACACTGACATGATTCTGTAACAGCACACTGATACTGTTTGTTGGTGTTTTACAGAATGCAGAGCACAAAAAGAAAACGTGCTGCAACCAAAAGGAGACGTGACCGCTACTGAAGGAGAAGCAGTAACACTTGACTGTGGATATAACAGCAGTTCAACAGGTCCAAATCTCTACTGGTACAAACAGGATGGAAACCACAGCCCCAAATTCATCCTGAGCCGCTTTAAACTGGATGAAGGAAACACAGCAGACGACCACAAGGAGAGATTTTCATCCATTCTGAATTCCACCGTCAGATCAGTTCCTCTGAAGATCCAGAAGCTTCAGGTGTCTGACTCTGCTGTGTACTACTGTGCTCTGAAGCCCACAGTGACAGGAAACACCAAAACTCTGTACAAAAACCGTTGCAGCAAAGACAACACAATACTCCACAACATCCACTAGAGGGAGTCACACACTGTTACACTTCAATGGTTTCTTATGATCCAGTCTAGATTCTTTGTACTGATAATAAAAAAGGAAATAAAAAATTCAAGATAAAACACAGAATGACAAAGTTTTGTTTCATTGAACACAAACTCTGATGATATTGAGGTGTTGTCGGATGTTATAACTGAACGTAACAATTACACTCTAACGTCTAATGAAGCTGAAGTTAAAGTGTTTAGGGAGAATATTTTTGTGAGGTTCTTTCTGTCAATATCGACAATGAAATAAATATTTGAGTAAACCTCAAAAATCAAGTAATCATATCGCGGTTGTTTCATCTGATATTCTGTTACTTTCAATATATAATAGATTTTGGTTAGAATGGATTTCATTCCTGTCCATACAAGATAAAATTTGTGTTATTTTCCAAGGTTGTGTTATAATGTGGTGTACAACAGGGTTCAATCATAGGTCTTCTCATTTTCCATTGATACGATTAATTTACATCAAATTACTTTTATACTACGTCATTTTCCATTGTTTCACTGACAATGTGTGATTATATATTACCTTAAAGTGGCAGCTGGTTTATCACATGTTACATTTAAACTGAAATTCTATGAAACAGATGAAATCCAATCTTGTTAAATTGTTGCTTTTTTAGAACAACACTCACACTCTGGATATAATATTGGAAAATACCATTTTCTTTCATTGTCAGCTGACTTCAGTTGGACAGTCTCCACTTTAGAAGTCAAAGTTATTTCATTCTTATGTTTTTAAATCCTGAAAACGTGATCCACCCTTTAATTCACAATCTGCTCCAGTCTGTTCACCAGTAAGGCTGGGTATCAAGAACCGGTTTCTGTTCAGAGCCGGTTCTGAATTTCGAAGAACCACATGTATTTCTACTCTGCTTTTAAATTCCAAAAGCGTTTGCATATTTCAGTCGTACTCCTGAGTGCAGTGCAGTGAGCATTTTATAGTCTGTAAAAGTTTTCCTCATCTGCCAGGACCTGTTAGGCGGACTTATTGTCATTTGGTTCACAGTACGATCCGTCAATAAAGCGTAAGACCCGGCCCTCTCATACCTGAGTGTACAGGCCTCCTCTACCCCCAGTGAGAGGGTTTTCTCCACCGCTGGAGATACAATCAGCCCAGACAGATCATCCATCCTTCCAGAGAACACCACATGCTGATTTTTTATTTTATAATATGATTCATTTTTATGACAATTTACGGATAATAGCCTAAAAGTGGAAAAAATAAAGCGAGGCTAATATTGGTTATTGAAATACTCCGACAAAATATCAGGATTACAAACATGATTCGATAAGAACCGGATTCGATAAGGAGAATAGCGATCAGAATCGATAAAAAGTAAAAGACCCATCCCCCCTATTCAGCAGGAGGAAGTGTCACAGAGAGAAGAGAAAATACAGATCTAAGAGGAGACGGAGAGATTCAGGGAGGAGCTGAGCTGTTACTGAACTATAGAAGAGAGAGGAACTTCCATATTCAGCACAGTTCAATACACAAACCATCAACATTACCTTTATTCAACATGCTGTCATTGGACTATTATGTACTGTCTCTACTGTTTGTCTCTACTCTAACAGGTATGTGAGATCATACAGCAAAATGAATGTAAATTATGTATTGAAACATTTACATCATGTTATAACAGAGTTCTCTGTTTCTTTAGGAGTCAGCTGTGAAAAACTGAGTCCAGTCAAGACTGAAGAGTTCAGTTCAGAAGGCAGCACTGTTACTCTGTCCTACAACTACTCCACAAAGGCAACTGGTGGTGACTATTTCTTCTGGTATCGACAATATCCAGGAAAACCACCAGAGTTCCTCATCTCTCACTTGGGAACTCAAAATGAAACAAAGTCTGGACTGTCAGTTACAGTGAGTGGTGATAAAACCAGAATGGATCTGCAGATCTCCTCTGCTGCAGTGACTGACTCTGCTCTGTACTACTGTGCTGTGAAGCCCACAGTGACAGCAAACCCACAGTCTCTGTACAAAAACACAAGCTGACACACTGACAAGCTGCTGGAAGCCTTTTCTCCACACTGTTGAACTCTACTTTTTACCTCCACTAGAGGGCCACATTATCAAGTAGGCGGTGCACTACTTCCTCACTGTGTTCAACCACTGTGTCAATAATAACTGCTGCTGTGAAGAGAACAACTGTCAGAGTCAATGTTGAACATCAGATAGTTTCTCCTGTTGATTTAAACCTTGTTGTAGAGATGGAACATTGGCTGTGGATTATTCTTGCTGCTCTTTTCTTGGTAAGATAGAAAGCACAATATGTTTCCTCTTCAGACACTTTAACATATTACTGAGCTCTACAGTCAGAGCTTTTAATGTTTATTATACAGGAAATCAGAGCACATCATTTCTGCTGACATTTGTTACCTTGTAAAAACACTTTCTATGGTTGAAAGTGACAATGATCAGTGAAAATCACATCTGTTCTACATGTGTGTGTGTCTGACTCTCTGGATAGGTAACTCTTTAAACCTACTGACTGTTCTCCTTTAATCAATCATCTTTATTGATTCATCTCTTCCTCTGCATGTTCTGTTCTTCCCAGAGTGTAAAGGAGAAGACAGAGTGATCCAGCCAACAGCTGATGTAACAGCTGCTGAAGGACACACAGTTACACTTGATTGTACATTTGAGACCAGCTACTCAAATCCTTATTTGTTTTGGTACAAACAAGTAGAGAATGACTTTCCACAGTACATGATTAAATCCTTCTCAAAAGAGGTAGACATTTCTCCAGAGTTCAGGAAAGAAAGATTTGATGCTACAATCAAGAACAAGTCAGTTCCTCTGAAGATCCAGAAGCTTCAGGTGTCTGACTCTGCTGTGTACTACTGTGCTCTGCGGCCCACAGTGACAGGAAACACCAAAACTCTGTACAAAAACCTTTGGAGCAAAGACAACACAATACTCCACAACATCCACTAGAGGGAGTCACACACTGTTACACTTCAATGGTTTCTTATGATCCAGTCTAGATTCAGTTGACAACAGTAAACTGAGCAACAAAAGCCACAATGATGGAGAGAGTTTGCTGCATCATTTAAATCTTTCACTGAGAATCATCAGCTCTGGATTCAGGAGAAGAAAATCAGCTGATCAGAGAGTTGATCACAGTCGTGATAATAAACAAAGTCTGAACGTATAATCTACAATGTTTTAGCCTGAATGGTGATAATTGCATCTTCACTTCTTCTTCTTCTCTGAACATGTTTAACATTCACAGTCAGACTTTCTCTGCAGTTTGCAGCAGTGGAGCTTTTGGAGTTTTCAGAAAGTTGTTTCTCTCCAGATTGATTCAGGTGAATTTTCTGCAGGTTCCTCCTTCAGTCTGACCTTCCTGGATGATGATGATGATGATGATGATGATGCAGCATCACTGTCATTTCTAAAGCTTCCATCAGTCTGAATGGAAAATGAACACAGCAAGAGGAGGAGCTACACAACTCAATATGAAAGGCTTCATTTCAGAGCTGAGAGCTGCTGAGTTCTCTCTATTGTTCATTCAGTACAAGTGAAAATAATGATGCTGCTTTTAGTTTGGATCATGATCGTCTCCTTTCATTCTGGTAAGTTCTCAAAACATAAAGCAACATCTGAGAGTTAGTAGATGTTCATGGAAAAACAGGCTCTTTGGATTAAATACATTTTTTAAACATCAACTTCAGTCTAAAAATGTTTGAATATTTCATCCAAGCGTCATGTTGAAATATCTTTTTGTGTTTTTCAGGATCCTCTGAGGATTTAGTGAAACCATTTAGAGATGAAGTGATGGGTTCAGAAGGAGACACTGTGACTCTCTCCTGCAACTATTCAGGCTCTGTTAATTCCCTCTACTGGTATCAACAGAAGTCCAGTTCATCTCCACAGTTTCTCATCGCAGATTATTCAGAGAAAACACCAGGACTATCTTTACAACATGACAAGAAAACTAGAGAGTTTCATCTGAACATCTCCTCTGCTGCAGTGACTGACTCTGCTGTGTACTACTGTGCTCTGTGGCCCACAGTGACAGGAAACACCAAAACTCTGTACAAAAACCTTTGGAGCAAAGACAACACAATACTCCACAACATCCACTAGAGGGAGTCACACACTGTGAAAACACTGAGTTTTCAGAGACTGTGTCTGTGGACTGACGACACAAACATCACAAAAACTAAACCATAAATATAAAGACAGTTAAATCTCACTGAGGAAGGAGCAGAGAGGTGATTACATGGCCCCGCCCACTTTAGTCCACCTCAGCCAATGAGATTGTTTGTGTGTCCAGAGCAGAAATGTTGGAGGAACTAAAAGCACAATCAGCTTGATGTTGAGGAGAAGGGCTGTGCAGCAGAGAGGCTGTTTAGTTTCTTCATTCTACTGCAGTGGAAGAACATTGTTCATCTGCTGTCTGTTTGGCTTCAACTCCTCCAAAGACATGTTGCTTTACCTCTTTTGGTTTTTCTCTCACTTCATAGGTGAGTTTGACAACAAATCAGTGTCTCAGTTAACCTGCTGTATCAACAAGATATTTGACCTCCATTTTATCACTTTCACAGTTGAAACTTCACAATAATCTGTCTTTGTCATGAAGTCCTGTACAATCTAGTTATGATGTAAGCTACAGTTGAGCTGTTTGTGTCCACAGAGTAACACTGTACAGAGACATTTTCCACTGTCTTCTCCTCTCAGCCTCATGGACAATGTTAGTCTAATGCTTCATTCTCTCTACTTTTTCCAGGACTAATAGCTGGAGACACAATCTATCCTGTAAGAGATGAAGTCAGTGGAAGAGAAGGAGAATCTGTTAAACTCTCATGTCAATATCAGACAACAGAAACCGACATTTACCTTTACTGGTACAGACATGATTGTGACCTTCAGGCACCTCAGTTTATACTCTGGAAAGGAGCAAAAGACAACACAAATGAATATAATCCTACCCCGAGTCGATATCAATCCAAAACAACAGGCACATCAACTGAACTGACCATCAGCAGACTAACCCTGAACGACACAGCTCTCTACTACTGTGCTCTAGAAACACAGTGATACAAAGTGTAGAAGAGGCTGTACAAAAACCTGAACACAGATATCTGACTCCTCTTCAAAGAGGAGGGAAGTGGTTTTCAAACCACAGCTTCATATCACATGGATTCTGCTACTTCCTGTTTTATCAGAGTCACCGTGGTTACAGCTGCTAATCAAACACTGTGGGAGGATTCACATGAGCAGCTGATCCACATCAATGACAAACCAACTGGATGATGCTTCAAACACAAGACTCCATGAAAACAAATGGACACTGACTCACTCCCTTAATCTTCATACTCTGTGGGTCATTAGGCCAAAATCAGCTGCTTCCATTGTTCACCATCCTTGACAACATGTAGAGCTAAACACCAAATACACACTGAAGCATTAACTAATAAAACTCTGAAATCAACAGCACTTTATATTTTCAAACATTGAAATTTAAGGAAAAACTCAAAGTAGAATCAAACTAACAACTGGAGTTTCATCAAGTTTCAACATCACATGATCTAAACTTCCACATTCACTCCACCATCTTTGTATTTGACCAACAGATACTGAACCGTCAGTTTACATTGAAGAGAGAAACACTGTGAAAAGAACAAGAGTCACATGTTGCTCAAATATTCATCCTCAGTTTACCTGTAATCTTTCTGATAAAGATGTTAAAGGAGCTGCAGCAGCTTCACAACAATCAGCAGCTTTTATCTGCTCAGGAACAAAGTGAATCTGCAGCAGCTGTAAAACAGGAAACACGTCAGCTGAAATGTCCAATCATGACTACATACAACACAAGTTAGACCAGGAAAGGAGAGAGGTACAAACATGTGTTTAGTGTAAAGTTGTCAGTTGGGGGAATAACACAGGGCTGTGAATGAGCCCTGTCACTGTGATCAGGCTCCTCCTTCTGATCCACCATCTTAGTGTTGATGAAGACTAAACTGAGAGACCACAGCCTGCTTTATACTTGCTGTAGCTCACAGTGACTCAACACTGCAGACATGATGCCTCTGTTCATCTCAGTGCTGCTGGCTGCTATGTGCCTTGGTATGAACACTACTGTTTCTGTGATATCAATCCAACACTGACATGATTCTGTAACAGCACACTGATACTGTTTGTTGGTGTTTTACAGAATGCAGAGCACAAAAAGAAAACGTGCTGCAACCAAAAGGAGACGTGACCGCTACTGAAGGAGAAGCAGTAACACTTGACTGTGGATTTAACAGCAGTTCAACAACTTCAAATCTCTACTGGTACAAACAGGATGGAAACCACAGTCCCAAATTCATCCTGAGCCGCATTAAACTGGATGAAGGAAACACAGCAGACGACCACAAGGAGAGATTTTCATCCACTCTGAATTCCACCGTCAGATCAGTTCCTCTGAAGATCCAGAAGCTTCAGGTGTCTGACTCTGCTGTGTACTACTGTGCTCTGAGGCCCACAGTGACAGGAAACACCAAAACTCTGTACAAAAACCTTTGGAGCAAAGACAACACAATACTCCACAACATCCACTAGAGGGAGTCACACACTGTTACACTTCAATGGTTTCTTATGATCCAGTCTAGATTCAGTTTACAACAGTAAACTGAGAAATAAAAGCCACAATGGTGGAGAGAGTTTGCTGCATCATTTAAATCTTTCACTGAGAATCATCAGATCTGGATTCAGGAGAAGAAAATCAGCTGATCAGAGATTTGATCACAGTCGTCATAATAAACAAAGTCTGAATGTATAATCTACAATGTTTTAGCCTGAATGGTGATAATTGCATCTTCACTTCTTCTTCTTCTCTGAACATGTTTCACATTCACAGTCAGACTTTCTCTGCAGTTTGCAGCAGTGGAGCTTTTGGAGTTTTCAGAAAGTTGTTTCTCTCCCGATTGATTCAGGTGAATTTTCTGCAGGTTCCTCCTTCAGCCTGACCTTCCTGGATGATGATGATGATGATGATGATGATGCAGCATCACTGTCATTTCTAAAGCTTCCATCAGTCTGAATGGAAACAGAGCACAGCAAGAGGAGGAGCTACACAACTCAATATGAAAGGCTTCATTTCAGACCTGAGAGCTGCTGAGTTCTCTCTATTGTTCATTCAGTACAAGTGAAAATAATGCTGCTGCTTTTAGTTTGGATCATGATCGTCTCCTTTCATTCTGGTAAGTTCTCAAAACATAAAGCAACATCTGAGAGTTAGTAGATGTTCATGGAAAAACAGGCTCTTTGGATTAAATACATTTTTTAAAAATCAACTTCAGTCTAAAAATGTTTGAATATTTCATCCAAGCGTCATGTTGAAATATCTTTTTGTTTTTTTCAGGATTCTCTGAGGATTTAGTGAAACCATTTAAAGATGAAGAGATGGCTTCAGAAGGAGACACTGTGACTCTCTCCTGCAACTATTCAGGTTCTGTTTATTACCTCTACTGGTATCAACAGAAGTCCAGTTCATCTCCACAGTTTCTCATCGCAGATTATTCAGAGAAAACACCAGGACTATCTTTACAACATGACAAGAAAACTAGAGAGTTTCATCTGAACATCTCCTCTGCTGCAGTGACTGACTCTGCTGTGTACTACTGTGCTGTGAAGCCCACAGTGACAGGAAACACCAAAACTCTGTACAAAAACCTTTGGAGCAAAGACAACACAATACTCCACAACATCCACTAGAGGGAGTCACACACTGTTACACTTCAATGGTTTCTTATGATCCAGTCTAGATTCAGTTTACAACAGTAAACTGAGAAATAAAAGCCACAATGGTGGAGAGAGTTTGCTGCATCATTTAAATCTTTCACTGAGAATCATCAGATCTGGATTCAGGAGAAGAAAATCAGCTGATCAGAGATTTGATCACAGTCGTCATAATAAACAAAGTCTGAATGTATAATCTACAATGTTTTAGCCTGAATGGTGATAATTGCATCTTCACTTCTTCTTCTTCTCTGAACATGTTTCACATTCACAGTCAGACTTTCTCTGCAGTTTGCAGCAGTGGAGCTTTTGGAGTTTTCAGAAAGTTGTTTCTCTCCCGATTGATTCAGGTGAATTTTCTGCAGGTTCCTCCTTCAGCCTGACCTTCCTGGATGATGATGATGATGATGATGATGATGCAGCATCACTGTCATTTCTAAAGCTTCCATCAGTCTGAATGGAAACAGAGCACAGCAAGAGAGGAGCTACACAACTCAATATGAAAGGCTTCATTTCAGACCTGAGAGCTGCTGAGTTCTCTCTATTGTTCATTCAGTACAAGTGAAAATAATGCTGCTGCTTTTAGTTTGGATCATGATCGTCTCCTTTCATTCTGGTAAGTTCTCAAAACATAAAGCAACATCTGAGAGTTAGTAGATGTTCATGGAAAAACAGGCTCTTTGGATTAAATACATTTTTTAAAAATCAACTTCAGTCTAAAAATGTTTGAATATTTCATCCAAGCGTCATGTTGAAATATCTTTTTGTTTTTTTCAGGATTCTCTGAGGATTTAGTGAAACCATTTAAAGATGAAGAGATGGCTTCAGAAGGAGACACTGTGACTCTCTCCTGCAACTATTCAGGTTCTGTTTATTACCTCTACTGGTATCAACAGAAGTCCAGTTCATCTCCACAGTTTCTCATCGCAGATTATTCAGAGAAAACACCAGGACTATCTTTACAACATGACAAGAAAACTAGAGAGTTTCATCTGAACATCTCCTCTGCTGCAGTGACTGACTCTGCTGTGTACTACTGTGCTGTGAAGCCCACAGTGACAGGAAACACCAAAACTCTGTACAAAAACCTTTGGAGCAAAGACAACACAATACTCCACAACATCCACTAGAGGGAGTCACACACTGTTACACTTCAAGGCTCCATACATCACTGACAGATCACACAATGTGACTTATCACCATAACATGGTTGGTACCACAGACTCTGGAATCAACTACGTTTCTTCTCATCTATATCAAAGATTTTTCCTTGTTGTTCTTTCTGGCTGTGATTTTTTTGTGGTGTACTACAGGGTTCAATCATAGGTCCTATCATTTTCAATGTATGTGTACTTGTGATCCAATAATTTCTAAATAAATCACCAGTTTCCATTGTTTTACAGACTGTGATTATATATCATGTTAAAATCCTTCCTGCAACATCTGAGTCTAGAACTCAGATCCTTCTACTTGCCCCTACAATTCAGTAAACCACGTAAAATCAATTGTTTCTGAACTGTCTGCCGATGTTATTCAAACTGCTGATACTCTGTGTGTAATATTGTGTGATGACCTTTCCTTTCATCATCTGATGATAATCCTGAAAAGATGATCTATCCTTTAAATCATCACAGAGAATCTTTTGTAAATCTGGACGTACTGGTACAAATATCTGCTCCAGTCTGTTCAGCAGGAGGAAGTGTCACAGAGAGAAGAGAAAATACAGATCTAAGAGGAGACGGAGAGATTCAGGGAGGAGCTGAGCTGTTACTGAACTATAGAAGAGAGAGGAACTTCCATATTCAGCACAGTTCAATACACAAACCATCAACATTACCTTTATTCAACATGCTGTCATTGGACTATTATGTACTGTCTCTACTGTTTGTCTCTACTCTAACAGGTATGTGAGATCATGCAGCAAAATGAATGTAAATTATGTATTGAAACATTTACTCAATGTTTAGCAGAGTTCTCTGTTTCTTTAGGAGTCAGCTGTGAAGAACTGACTCCAATCAAGACTGAAGAGTTCGGTTCAGAAGGCAGCACTGTTACTCTGTCCTACAACTACACCAGAAAGGCAACTGGTGGTGATGAGTTTTACTGGTATCGAAAATATCCAGGAAAACCACCAGAGTTCCTCATCTTTCACTTGGGAAATCAAAATGAAACAAAGTCTGGACTGTCAGTTACAGTGAGTGGTGATAAAACCAGAATGGATCTGCAGATCTCCTCTGCTGCAGTGACTGACTCTGCTCTGTACTACTGTGCTGTGAAGCCCACAATGACAGCAAACCCACAGTCTCTGTACAAAAACACAAGCTGACACACTGACAAGCTGCTGGAAGCCTTTTCTCCACACTGTTGAACTCTACTTTTTACCTCCACTAGAGGGCCACATTATCAAGTAGGCGGTGCACTACTTCCTCACTGTGTTCAACCACTGTGTCAATAATAACTGCTGCTGTGAAGAGAACAACTGTCAGAGTGAATATTGAACATCAGATAGTTTCTCCTGTTGATTTAAACCTTGTTGTAGAGATGGAACATTGGCTGTGGATTATTCTTGCTGCTCTTTTCTTTGGTAAGATAGAAAGCACAACATGTTTCCTCTTCAGACACTTTAACATATTACTGAGCTCTACAGTCAGAGCTTTTAATGTTTATTATACAGGAAATCAGAGCACATCATTTCTGCTGACATTTGTTACCTTGTAAAAACACTTTCTATGGTTGAAAGTGACAATGATCAGTGAAAATCACATCTGTTCTACATGTGTGTGTGTGTGTGACTCTCTGGATAGGTAACTCTTTAAACCTACTGACTGTTCTCCTTTAATCAATCATCTTTCTTGATTCATCTCTTCCTCTGCATGTTCTGTTCTTCCCAGAGTGTAAAGGAGAAGACAGAGTGATGCAGCCAACAGGTGATGTCACAGCTGCTGAAGGACACACAGTTACACTTGATTGTAAATTTGAGACCAGTTCCTCGGACTACACACTATTCTGGTACAAACAAGAAATTAATGATTTCCCAAAGCTTTTGATACAACACTACATTTCAGAGAAAGGACAAAAGTCATCAGGACGATTTCAAACTGAAATCAAGAACAAGTCAGTTCCTCTGAAGATCCAGAAGCTTCAAGTGTCTGACTCAGCTGTGTACTACTGTGCTCTGAGGCCCACAGTGACAGGAAACACCAAAACTCTGTACAAAAACCTTTGGAGCAAAGACAACACAATACTCCACAACATCCACTAGAGGGAGTCACACACTGTTACACTACAGGGCTCCATACATCACTGACAGATAACACAATGTGACTTATCACCATAACATGGTTGGTACCACAGACTCAGGTATTAACTGCTTTTCTTCTCATCTTTATTAAAGACTTTCCTTTGTTGGTCTTTCCAGCTGTGATTTTTTTGTGGTGTACCACAGGGTTCAATCATAGGTCCTCTCATTTTCAATGTACGTGTCCCGTGGATCAAATTATTTCTAAATAAATCGTAATTTTCCATTGTTTTACAGACTGTGATTATATATCATATTAAAATCCTTCCTGCAACATCTGAGTCTAGAACTCAGATCCTTCTACTTGCCCCTACAATTCAGTAAACCAGGTAAAATCAATTCTTTCTGAACAGTCTGTCAATGTTATTCAAACTGCTGATACTCTGTGTGTAATATTGTGCGATGACCTTTCCTTTCATCATCTGATGATGATCCTGAAAAGGTGATCTATCCTTTAAATCATCGCAGAAAACCTTTTGTAAATCTGAAAGTAATGGTACAAATATCTGCTCCAGTCTGTTCACCAGGAGGAAGTGTCATAGAGAGAAGAGAAAATACAGATCTAAGAGGAGACGGAGAGATTCAGGGAGGAGCTGAGCTGTTACTGAACTATAGAAGAGAGAGGAACTTCCATATTCAGCACAGTTCAATACACAAACCATCGACATTACCTTTATTCAACATGCTGTCAGTGGACTATTATGTACTGTCTCTACTGTTTGTCTCTACTCTAACAGGTATGTGAGATCATCAGGAAAATGAATGTAAATTATGTATTGAAACATTTACATCATGTTATAACAGAGTTCTCTGTTTCTTTAGGAGTCAGCTGTGAAGAACCGACTCCAGTCAAGACTGAAGAGTTCAGTTCAGAAGGCAGCACTGTTACTCTGTCCTACAACTACTCCAGAGGAGCAACTAGTAATGATTACTTCTTCTGGTATCGACAATATCCAGGAAAACCACCAGAGTTCCTCATCCTTCACTTGGGAACTCAAAATGAAACAAAGTCTGGACTGTCAGTTACAGTGAGTGGTGATAAAACCAGAATGGATCTGCAGATCTCCTCTGCTGCAGTGACTGACTCTGCTCTGTACTACTGTGCTGTGAGGCCCACAGTGACAGGAAACACCAAAACTCTGTACAAAAACCTTTGGAGCAAAGACAACACAATACTCCACAACATCCACTAGAGGGAGTCACACACTGTGAAAACACTGAGTTTTCAGAGACTGTGTCTGTGGACTGACGACACAAACATCACAAAAACTAAACCATAAATACAAAGACAGTTAAATCTCACTGAGGAAGGAGCAGAGAGGTGATTGCCTGATCCCGCCCACTTTAGTCCACCTCAGCCAATGAGATTGTTTGTGTGTCCAGAGCAGAAATGTTGGAGGAACTAAAAGCACAATCAGCTTGATGTTGAGGAGAAGGGCTGTGCAGCAGAGAGGCTGTTTAGTTTCTTCATTCTACTGCAGTGGAAGAACATTGTTCATCTGCTGTCTGTTTGGCTTCAACTCCTCCAAAGACATGTTGCTTTACCTCTTTTGGTTTTTCTCTCACTTCATAGGTGAGTTTGACAACAAATCAGTGTCTCAGTTAACCTGCTGTATCAACAAGATATTTGTTCATAACTCTTTGATCTGTGGAAGTTAAAGATTTCCTTTATATAAATAGAGCATGTTGTGTTTAATGCATTTCAAAATGATCATATAAATGAAAAAGCCAAGAACCTCATTGAGTCTCTTGATGTCAGAATCTCTTGCAGACTAACTCATATGAATAACACTAATTTTGCAGCCATGGGCTCCATGAACAGCATAAAGCCAGAAAGTCCTGAAGAAGTTGTTGAAGAGAGAACAACCATCAACCTGACCTGTAAATATGAGGGTGCTATCAACAATATCCAGTGGTACCAACAATACCAGAGATCCAGACCAGAGTTCCTGCTCTACATCACAGAGGGAGGATTGATTCATCCAACTCTTTCTGATTTCACAGCTCACATTAACAAGACAGAGAAACGTGTAGATCTGGAGATCATCTCAGCTAAAGTGACTGACTCTGCTGTGTACTACTGTGCTCTGAGGCCCACAGTGACAGGAAACACCAAAACTCTGTACAAAAACCTTTGGAGCAAAGACAACACAATACTCCACAACATCCACTAGAGGGAGTCACACACTGTTACACTACAGGGCTCCATACATCACTGACAGATAACACAATGTGACTTATCACCATAACATGGTTGGTACCACTGACTCAGGTATTAACTGCTTTTCTTCTTATTTTTATTAAAGATGTTCATTTGTTGTTCTGTCCAACTGTGATTTTTTGGTGGTGTACCACAGGGTCCAATCATAGATCCTCTCATTTTCAATGTGCAAGGCCTTTCGATCCAATAATTTCTAATTAAATCATCAGTTTCCATTGTTTTACAGTCTGTGATTATATATCATGTTAAAATCCTTCCTGCAACATCTGAGTCTAGAACTCAGATCCTTCTACTTGGCCCTACAATTCAGTAAACCACGTAAAATCAATTCTTTCTGAACTGTCTGCCGATGTTATTCAAACTGCTGATACTCTGTGTGTAATATTGTGTGATGACCTTTCCTTTCATCATCTGATGATAATCCTGAAAAGATGATCTATCCTTTAAATCATCACAGAGAATCTTTTGTAAACCTGAAAGTAATGGTACAAATATCTGCTCCAGTCTGTTCACCAGGAGGAAGTGTCACAGAGAGAAGAGAAAATACAGATCTAAGAGGAGACGGAGAGATTCAGGGAGGAGCTGAGCTGTTACTGAACTATAGAAGAGAGAGGAACTTCCATATTCAGCACAGTTCAATACACAAACCATCAACATTACCTTTATTCAACATGCTGTCATTGGACTATTATGTGCTGTCTCTACTGTTTGTCTCTACTCTAACAGGTATGTGAGATCATGCAGCAAAATGAATGTAAATTATGTATTGAAACATTTACATCATGTTAAAACAGAGTTCTCTGTTTCTTTAGGAGTCAGCTGTGAAAAACTGAGTCCAGTCAAGACTGAAGAGTTCAGTTCAGAAGGCAGCACTGTTACTCTGTCCTACAACTACTCCAAGGCTGCTGATTACAACGATAATTTCTACTGGTATCGACAATATCCAGGAAAACCACCAGAGTTCCTCATCTCTCACTTGGGAACTCAAAATGAAACAAAGTCTGGACTGTCAGTTACAGTGAGTGGTGATAAAACCAGAATGGATCTGCAGATCTCCTCTGCTGCAGTGACTGACTCTGCTCTGTACTACTGTGCTGTGAAGCCCACAGTGACAGCAAACCCACAGTCTCTGTACAAAAACACAAGCTGACACACTGACAAGCTGCTGGAAGCCTTTTCTCCACACTGTTGAACTCTACTTTTTACCTCCACTAGAGGGCCACATTATCAAGTAGGCGGTGCACTACTTCCTCACTGTGTTCAACCACTGTGTCAACAATAACTGCTGCTGTGAAGAGAACAACTGTCAGAGTCAATGTTGAACATCAGATAGTTTCTCCTGTTGATTTAACCTTGTTGTAGAGATGGAACATTGGCTGTGGATTATTCTTGCTGCTCTTTTCTTTGGTAAGATAGAAAGCACAACATGTTTCCTCTTCAGACACTTTAACATATTACTGAGCTCTACAGTCAGAGCTTTTAATGTTTATTATACAGGAAATCAGAGCACATCATTTCTGCTGACATTTGTTACCTTGTAAAAACACTTTCTATGGTTGAAAGTGACAATGATCAGTGAAAATCACATCTGTTCTACATGTGTGTGTGTCTGACTCTCTGGATAGGTAACTCTTTAAACCTACTGACTGTTCTCCTTTAATCAATCATCTTTCTTGATTCATCTCTTCCTCTGCATGTTCTGTTCTTCCCAGAGTGTAAAGGAGAAGACAGAGTGATCCAGCCAACAGCTGATGTCACTGCTGCTGAAGGAGACACAGTTACACTTGATTGTTCATTTGAAACCAGCGATACCTTGAATGCTTATTTGTTCTGGTACAAACAAGAAGAAAATGACTTTCCCAAGTATGTATTACGACGTGATTCTTATGGAACAATATCTAATGCTCCAGACTTCACGGAAGAAAGATTTAATGCAACAATCAAGAACAAGACAGTTCCTCTGAAGATCCAGAAGCTTCAGGTGTCTGACTCTGCTGTGTACTACTGTGCTCTGAGGCCCACAGTGACAGGAAACACCAAAACTCTGTACAAAAACCTTTGGAGCAAAGACAACACAATACTCCACAACATCCACTAGAGGGAGTCACACACTGTTACACTTCAATGGTTTCTTATGATCCAGTCTAGATTCAGTTGACAACAGTAAACTGAACAATAAAAGCCACAATGATGGAGAGAGTTTGCTGCATCATTTAAATCTTTCACGAGAATCATCAGATCTGGATTCAGGAGAAGAAAATCAGCTGATCAGAGAGTTGATCACAGTCGTCATAATAAACAAAGTCTGAACGTATAATCTACAATGTTTTAGCTTGAATGGTGATAATTGCATCTTCACCTCTTCTTCTTCTTCTTCTCTGAACATGTTTCACATTCACAGTCAGACTTTCTCTGCAGTTTGCAGCAGTGGAGCTTTTGGAGTTTTCAGAAAGTTGTTTCTCTCTAGATTGATTCAGGTGAATTTTCTGCAGGTTCCTCCTTCAGTCTGACCTTCCTGGATGATGATGATGATGATGATGATGATGATGATGCATCACTGTCATTTCTAAAGCTTCCATCAGTCTGAATGGAAACAGAGCACAGCAAGAGGAGGAGCTACACAACTCAATATGAAAGGCTTCATTTCAGAGCTGAGAGCTGCTGAGTTCTCTCTATTGTTCATTCAGTACAAGTGAAAATAATGCTGCTGCTTTTAGTTTGGATCATGATCGTCTCCTTTTATTCTGGTAAGTTCTCAAAACATAAAGCAACATCTGAGAGTTCGTAGATGTCCATGGAAAAACAGGCTCTTTGGATTAAATACATTTTTTAAAAAATCAACTTCAGTCTAAAAATGTTTGAATATTTCATCCAAGCTTCATGTTGAAATATCTTTTTGTGTTTTTCAGGATCCTCTGAGGATTTAGTGAAACCATTTAAAGATGAAGTGATGGGTTCAGAAGGAGACACTGTGACTCTCTCCTGCAACTATTCAGGCTCTGTTGATTCCCTCTACTGGTATCAACAGAAGTCCAGTTCATCTCCACAGTTTCTCATCGCAGATTATTCAGAGAAAACACCAGGACTATCTTTACAACATGACAAGAAAACTAGAGAGTTTCATCTGAACATCTCCTCTGCTGCAGTGACTGACTCTGCTGTGTACTACTGTGCTCTGAGGCCCACAGTGACAGGAAACACCAAAACTCTGTACAAAAACCTTTGGAGCAAAGAAAACACAATACTCCACAACATCCACTAGAGGGAGTCACACAACGTTACACTTCGGCTCCATACATCACTGACAGATCACACAATGTGACTTATCACCATAACATGGTTGGTACCACAGACTCAGGAATCAACTGCTTTTCTTCTTATTTTTATTAAAGATGTTTCCTTGTTGTTCTTTCCGGCTGTGATTTTTTGTGGTCTACCACAGGGTTCAATCATAGGTCCTCTCATTTTCAATGTATGTGTACTTTAGACCAAATCATTTCTAAGATATCATCATTTTCCATTGTTTCACAGACAGTCTGTGATTATATATCATGTTAAAATCCTTCCTGCAACATCTGAGTCTAGAACTAAGATCTTTGTACTCGCCCCTACAATTCAGTAAACGAGGTAAAAATCAATCTTTCTCTACTGTCTGTTGATGGTAATCAAACTGCTTATACTCAGTGTGTAATATTAAGTGTACACCTTTCTTTTCATCATCTGATTTATATTGTACACTGATGAAATAATGCTGTTTCAGAAGCAAGCATTAGCTCCTTCTTGTGTTTGATGATCCTGAAAAGGTGATCTATCCTTTAAATCATCCCAGAGAACCTTTTCTAAATCTGGTCCAACTGTTACAAATATCTGCTCCAGTCTGTTCAGCAGGAGGAAGTGTCACAGAGAGAAGAGAAAATACAGATCTAAGAGGAGTCGGAGAGATTCAGGGAGGAGCTGAGCTGTTACTGAACTATAGAAGAGAGAGGAACTTCCATATTCAGCACAGTTCAATACACAAACCATCAACATTACCTTTATTCAACATGCTGTCATTGGACTATTATGTACTAGCTCTACTGTTTGTCTCTACTCTAACAGGTATGTGAGATCATGCAGGAAATGAATGTAAATTATGTATTGAAACATTTACATCATGTTATAACAGAGTTCTCTGTTTCTTTAGGAGTCAGCTGTGAAGAACCGACTCCAGTCAAGACTGAAGAGTTCAGTTCAGAAGGCAGCACTGTTACTCTGTCCTACAACTACTCCACAAAGGCAACTGGTGGCGATTATTTCTTCTGGTATCGACAATATCCAGGAAAACCACCAGAGTTCCTCATCCTTCACTTGGGAACTCAAAATGAAACAAAGTCTGGACTGTCAGTTACAGTGAGTGGTGATAAAACCAGAATGGATCTGCAGATCTCCTCTGCTGCAGTGACTGACTCTGCTCTGTACTACTGTGCTGTGAAGCCCACAGTGACAGCAAACCCACAGTCTCTGTACAAAAACACAAGCTGACACACTGACAAGCTGCTGGAAGCCTTTTCTCCACACTGTTGAACTCTACTTTTTACCTCCACTAGAGGGCCACATTATCAAGTAGGCGGTGCACTACTTCCTCACTGTGTTCAACCACTGTGTCAATAATAACTGCTGCTGTGAAGAGAACAACTGTCAGAGTGAATGTTGAACATCAGATAGTTTCTCCTGTTGATTTAAACCTTGTTGTAGAGATGGAACATTGGCTGTGGATTATTCTTGCTGCTCTTTTCTTTGGTAAGATGGAAAGCACAACATGTTTCCTCTTCAGACACTTTAACATATTACTGAGCTCTACAGTCAGAGCTTTTAATGTTTATTATACAGGAAATCAGAGCACATCATTTCTGCTGACATTTGTTACCTTGTAAAAACACTTTCTATGGTTGAAAGTGACAATGATCAGTGAAAATCACATCAGTTCTACATGTGTGTGTGTGTCTGACTCTCTGGATAGGTAACTCTTTAAACCTACTGACTGTTCTCCTTTAATCAATCATCTTTATTGATTCATCTCTTCCTCTGCATGTTCTGTTCTTCCCAGAGTGTAAAGGAGAAGACAGAGTGATCCAGCCAACAGCTGATGTCACTGCTGCTGAAGGACACACAGTTACACTTGATTGTTCATTTGAAACCAGCGTTACCTTGAATGCTTATTTGTTCTGGTACAAACAAGAAGAAAATGACTTTCCCAAGTTTCTGCTCCGACGCTACTCCGGAACAAAAAATACTCAAGACTCTCAGGAAAACAGATTTAATGCTGAAATCAACAACAAGTCAGTTCCTCTGAAGATCCAGAAGCTTCAGGTGTCTGACTCTGCTGTGTACTACTGTGCTCTGCAGCCCACAGTGACAGGAAACACCAAAACTCTGTACAAAAACCTTTGGAGCAAAGACAACACAATACTCCACAACATCCACTAGAGGGAGTCACACACTGTGAAAACACTGAGTTTTAAGAGACTGTGTCTGTGGACTGACGACACAAACATCACAAAAACTAAACCATAAATATAAAGACAGTTAAATCTCACTGAGGAAGGAGCAGAGAGGTGATTACCTGGCCCCGCCCACTTTAGTCCACCTCAGCCAATGAGATTCTTTGTGTGTCCAGAGCAGAAATGTTGGAGGAACTAAAAGCACAATCAGCTTGATGTTGAGGAGAAGGGCTGTGCAGCAGAGAGGCTGTTTAGTTTCTTCATTCTACTGCAGTGGAAGAACATTGTTCATCTGCTGTCTGTTTGGCTTCAACTCCTCCAAAGACATGTTGCTTTACCTCTTTTGGTTTTTCTCTCACTTCATAGGTGAGTTTGACAACAACTCAGTGTCTCAGTTAACCTGCTGTATCAACAAGATATTTGACCTCCATTTTATCACTTTCACAGTTGAAACTTCACAATAATCTGTCTTTGTCATGAAGTCCTGTACAATCTAGTTATGATGTGAGCTACAGTTGAGCTGCTTGTGTCCACAGAGTAACACTGTACAGAGACATTTTCCACTGTCTTCTCCTCTCAGCCTCATGGACAATGTTAGTCTAATGCTTCATTCTCTCTACTTTTTCCAGGACTAATAGCTGGAGACACAATCTCTCCTGTAAGAGATGAAGTCAGTGGAAGAGAAGGAGAATCTGTCACACTCTCATGTCAATATCAGACAACAGAAACCGACATTTACCTTTACTGGTACAGACATGATTCTGACCTTCAGGCACCTCAGTTTATACTCTATAAAGGAGCAAAGGACAACACAGATGAATATAATCCTACCCCGAGTCGATATCAATCCCAAACAACAGGCACATCAACTGAACTGACCATCAGCAGACTAACCCTGAACGACACAGCTCTCTACTACTGTGCTCTAGAAACACAGTGATACAAAGTGTAGAAGAGGCTGTACAAAAACCTGAACACAGATATCTGACTCCTCTTCAAAGAGGAGGGAAGTGGTTTTCAAACCACAGCTTCATATCACATGGATTCTGCTACTTCCTGTTTTATCAGAGTCACCGTGGTTACAGCTGCTAATCAAACACTGTGGGAGGATTCACATGAGCAGCTGATCCACATCAATGACAAACCAACTGGATGATGCTTCAAACACAAGACTCCATGAAAACAAATGGACACTGACTCACTCCCTTAATCTTCATACTCTGTGGGTCATTAGGCCAAAATCAGCTGCTTCCATTGTTCACCATCCTTGACAACATGTAGAGCTAAACACCAAATACACACTGAAGCATTAACTAATAAAACTCTGAAATCAACAGCACTTTATATTTTCAAACATTGAAATTTAAGGAAAAACTCAAAGTAGAATCAAACTAACAACTGGAGTTTCATCAAGTTTCAACATCACATGATTTAAACTTCCACATTCACTCCACCATCTTTGTATTTGACCAACAGATACTGAACCGTCAGTTTACATTGAAGAGAGAAACAGTGTGAAAAGAACAAGAGTCACATGTTGCTCAAATATTCATCCTCAGTTTACCTGTAATCTTTCTGATAAAGATGTTAAAGGAGCTGCAGCAGCTTCACAACAATCAGCAGCTTTTATCTGCTCAGGAACAAAGTGAATCTGCAGCAGCTGTAAAACAGGAAACACGTCAGCTGAAATGTCCAATCATGACTACATACAACACAAGTTAGACCAGGAAAGGAGAGAGCTACAAACATGTGTTTAGTGTAAAGTTGTCAGTTGGGGGAATAACACAGGGCTGTGAATGAGCCCTGTCACTGTGATCAGGCTCCTCCTTCTGATCCACCATCTTAGTGTTGATGAAGACTAAACTGAGAGACCACAGCCTGCTTTATACTTGCTGTAGCTCACAGTGACTCAACACTGCAGACATGATGCCTCTGTTCATCTCAGTGCTGCTGGCTGCTATGTGCCTTGGTATGAACACTACTGTTTCTGTGATATCAATCCAACACTGACATGATTCTGTAACAGCACACTGATACTGTTTGTTGGTGTTTTACAGAATGCAGAGCACAAAAAGAAAACGTGCTGCAACCAAAAGGAGACGTGACCGCTACTGAAGGAGAAGCAGTAACACTTGACTGTGGATATAACAGCAGTTTACCAGGTCCAAGTCTCTACTGGTACAAACAGGATGGAAACCACAGCCCCAAATTCATCCTGAGCCGCATTAAACTGGATGAAGGAAACACAGCAGACGACCACAAGGAGAGATTTTCATCCACTCTGAATTCCACCGTCAGATCAGTTCCTCTGAAGATCCAGAAGCTTCAGGTGTCTGACTCTGCTGTGTACTACTGTGCTCTGCAGCCCACAGTGACAGGAAACACCAAAACTCTGTACAAAAACCTTTGGAGCAAAGACAACACAATACTCCACAACATCCACTAGAGGGAGTCACACACTGTTACACTTCAATGCTTTCTTATGATCCAGTCTAGATTCAGTTGACAACAGTAAACTGAGCAACAAAAGCCACAATGATGGAGAGAGTTTGCTGCATCATTTAAATCTTTCACTGAGAATCATCAGCTCTGGATTCAGGAGAAGGAAATCAGTTGATCAGAGAGTTGATCACAGTCGTGATAATAAACAAAGTCTGAATGTATAATCTACAATGTTTTAGCCTGAATGGTGATAATTGCATCTTCTTCTTCTTCTTCTTCTTGTGGGAGGAGAGAGAGTGAGGGAGAGAGTGGGAGAGAGAGTTTTTGGATTCTTTTTCCATATTTCTATCCTTTTCTTCTTATTATTTGTTTGGTGGTGGTTTATGTAGGTGTTTGTGTTTGCACGGGTTTAGTTTGGGGTTAGTTTACTTCGTGTCTTTGTGTGTTTTCCCGCCGGCCTGAGGCTGGTGGCAGCCGTCATGGCGGCCGACGGGCTGGCCCGGCTGGCCCGGCAGCACGGCGTGAAGGTGGGCGCCGGATCTCTGAGCAGTGCAGAGGAGGTGGCAGGGGATGTGGTGGGGCACAGCTCCATTAAATCCGCCGCCCGCATGAATAAGTCGGTCATGTTATTTTTGGAGAAGGTGGAACAAGCTAACCGGCTAGTGGAGACCGGTATAACAGTGAACGGCTTGTTTGAACAAGTGTTGCCGCTAACGCAGCCCACAACCCGGATTACCCTTTCTAATGTACCGCCGTTTAATAGCGATGCACTTTTGATCAATGAACTCTCTCGTCATGGGAAAGTTATCTCTCCCATGAAGAAGATACTGTCTGGATGCAAATCATCATTATTAAAACATGTTGTATTGCATCGAAGACAAGTATCGATGATACTAAACAACAGAACGGAAGAGTTCAATTATGTTTTCAAAGTACGGGTGGACGGGTTTGATTACACACTGTACGCCACCTCCTCCCTGCTGAAGTGCTTCGGCTGCGGGGAAGAGGGACACCAGGCCCGGGCCTGCCCGAAACGGGCCGGCTCGGCCGAGGCGGGGCCCGCCCCGCAGAGCTGGGGGCCGGGGGAGGCAGGTAGGCAGGGTAGACCCGTGCCTGCGGCCCGGCGCCGGACTCCAGCCACAACACAGCGGGAGGTAGACGGAGGAGAGAGAGAGAGGCAGGAGGAGCAGAGCGGACACAGGGAGGTGAGTGAGGAGGGGAAGTGTGAGGCTGAGAAGACAGGTGATACGGGTGAGGTGGTGGGAGTTACAAGAGAAGTGGGGGGTGAGACAGGTGAGGTGGAGGGTAAGAAAGGTGAGGTGAGGAGTGAGAAAGGTGAGGTGAGGGGTGAGATAAGGGAGGTCGAGGGGGAGAAAGGTGAATTGGAGGGTGAGACAGAGGAGGCAGGGGAGATGTTAGACAAAGAGGGAAATAAGAATGAGACAGGTGAAGCAGAAAGGTCAGAGGAGGAGACGGAGACAGGTGAGGCGTTAGGTGAGAGAGGTGAAACTGTGGAGATGACAGGTGAGATGGATGGTGAAGGGAGTGAGGGAGAAAAAGTACCAGACAAACAGCTTAAAGCTGGTTTATCTGAAAACATAACAGAAAATATGGTTTTGTCTAACAATGAGTGTGCGTCAGGAAGTGTGTGTGCGTCAGGAAGTGAGTGTGCGTCAGGAAGTGTGTGTGAGAGTGTTCCCACTCCAGCACAGAGACGCAGCAACAGAAAGAGCTCGCTGTCTGCGGCGGGAGGCTGACAGCGACAGTGATGCTGAGGCGTACCTGTCCGACTGCAGTGGCGTTTCCAGCGTCACTGTAAGTCAAGAAACTAAAGCATATTCTGAAAAAATGGTAAAAAGTTTTTTGCAGCAAACAAAAGGTATAAAAGGCATAAACATAGAAAAACACTTTCCAGACAAACTGCTATTTCTAAATTCAGCAAAGAATGTTATTAAAAATAAAGCCACCTCCGAACTAACGAATCAGGAGGTTTACAGGTTGAAAAAACTAATGATAAAAGTAAGAAAAGAGCTTGATTTTTAATAACGTCTGCCTCGATTTTATCATTTTATTTTTTTTACGCCTGTTTTTTTAGTCTCTCCACAATGAATTCCTTTAAAGTGGGGACGTTGAACGTAAACGGCGCCAGGGTGGCAGAGAAGTGAGTTTTGGTTTTTGATGCAGCAAGGAGGAAGAAGATTGATGTATTGTTTCTACAAGAGACACACAGCGATGTAGGCAATGCACCTGACTGGGAGAGAGAATGGGAGGGTCAGGTGGTTCTGAGCCACCATAGGTCTGCAAGTGGGGGGGGGGGGGTAGGACTCCTGCTGTCCCGGCCCTTCACTCCTTCCTCACTAGAAGTAGAGCACCTGGAACCAGGGAGACGTCTTTTAGTAAAGTTTTTTAATTAATATTTATGCCCCGAATCATGGAGCAGAGAGGAAGAGCTTCTTAGAAAGAATAAGTGGAAAACTGAACAGCTGTGGACCGGAGGATTTTTTAATCTTGGGTGGGGATTTTAATTGCACGGAAAATAGTTTCTTAGACAGAAACCACACAGAGCCTCATCTAGGGTCCCAACATGCACTGAGACAGCTGGTCCACTCCCACGGCCTTGTGGATGTGTGGAGGCGGATGCACACAGACTGCCGTCAGTATACATGGTCCCACCTTGGTGAGGGGCGAATTTCTATGGCTAGACTAGATCGGTTCTATGTTTTTAGAATCATTTTAATGTATGTAAAGGTTGTAACATTACGCCAGCTGGTTTTACAGATCATTCTTTAGTTGTATGTAATGTTTTCATAAAAATATTTTACCTAAAAGTGCTTATTGGCATTTTAACTCAGTTTTAATGTTTGATAACGGTTTTAGAGAGGCTTTTATTTACTTCTGGAATAGTTTTAGACATAGAAAAAATTATTTTAAATGTCTTAGGCAGTGGTGGGACCATGGCAAGACATTAATCAAACTTCTATGCCAACAGTATACACTCAATGTCACACGCGATGCTTGTAGATCTATTAGAGAGCTGGAGAGTGAGATCGTGGACTTGGAAACATTAAGTGTGTCCACAGAAAATCGAGAATATGTTGAAATCCTCAAGTCCAAAAAATGGCTTTAAGAGACCTGCTGGGTACCAAGGTACAAGGCGCATTAGTCAGGTTGCGGATCTAGAATACATCGGAGATGGATGGCCCCTCCAGCTTTTTCTTCAGCTTGGAAAAACAGAACACAGAGGAAATATATATATTTGTTTGTAAGTGACACGGGGCAGGAGATAACAGAGCCTGGCCAGCTCAGGAGATATGCCACCGAGTTCTACTCCAAACTCTATTCAAGTGAATATGAGGAGAGGAGAGAACTACCAGAAGACTTCTTTGGTGGCCTGCCTCAGGTCTCAGAGGCCACAAACAACCTTCTCGACAGGCCGCTCCAAGAGCCGGAGCTGCTTTCCCATGCCAAGGCTTTCTGGGACGTTTTATCATCTGACATGATAGAGGTTTTTAATGAGAGCTTGGCCAAAGGCTCATTGCCAGTGTCCTGTCGTAGAGCGGTTGTGACCCTCTTACCCAAAAAAGGTGATCCCCAGAACATTAAGAACTGGCGCCCTGTGTCACTCCTCTGCACCGATTATAAGATTTTATCAAAAGTGCTGGCTACCAGGCTGGGGGAGGCGCTGGAGGAGGTCATCCACCGTGACCAGACCTACTGTGTACCCGGCAAGTCTATGGCGGACAATGTCCACTTAATTCGAGATGTTTTGGACATCTCCAACCTTTTGGGGCTTAACACTGGACTGATTTCACTAGACCAGGAAAAGGCATTTGACCGTGTTGAACACTGCTTCAAAACTATGGAGAGTTTTGGGTTCCGCACAAGTTTTATTGCCAAGATCCAAGCATTGTACGGAGGCATTGAGTCTATACTGAAGCTGAACGGAAGTCTGTGTGCTCCCTTCAGGGTGAGTAGAGGCGTCCGGCAGGGCTGTGCTATGTCCGGCATGCTCTATGCACTCACCGTCGAACGCCTCCTCTGCAAAATACGCTAAGTATTGATGGTTTGGTTTTACCTGGTTTTAATAGGAAAATTGTTTTATCCGCTTATGCCGACGATGTCATTGTAATGATAAAAGATCAAAAGGACGTCAACATTTTAAATAACCTGATTGATTCTTTTTATATTTTATCAGCTGCAAGAGTAAATTGGCACAAAAGTGAAGCCCTCGCTGTCGGTAAGTGGGGTGGAGGTCTCCCAGTACTACCCCAGAACCTCTTATGGAAGACATCAGGTATAAAATATTTAGGGGTCTTCCTAGGAGAGAAAAACATAGTCCAAAATAACTGGGAGGACGTATCATCAAAAATTGAAAACAAAATAAAAAAATGGAAACGGTTACGCCCCCAAATATCTTTCAGAGGTCGTGTCCTGGTGGCAAACAACATAGTAACTTCAACACTATGGCACAAATTAATGTGTCTGGAGCCGCCACCAGGACTACTGGACAAGATCCAGAACTTATTAGTTAACTTCTTCTGGGATAACAAACACTGGGTACCGAAGGGGGTTTTATCTTTGACGAGAGAGGAGGGGGGACAGGGCCTCATCCACTTGACCAGTAGAACTGCCACCTTTAGAGTCCAGTTTATTCAAAGGTTTTTAACAGGTCCGACAGATCTTATGTGGAGAGACGTGGCCAGCTGCATGTTCAGACATGTAAGTAACTTGGGACTGGATGATGCTCTGTTTTTAAATTTATAAAGTTTAATGGGGTTCCTCCATTTTATGAAAGTGTTTTTAAAGCATGGGGCCTTTTTAAAAGCTGTTCAGGTGGGAGCTCTAACTCTCTGTTCTGGCTTTTAAACCAACCGGTGATTCATGGTGCCAGACTAGACATCTCCCTGGGACCATGCCAGGCCTGACCACAGCACTGCTCCGCTCCAGGACGCTGCAGCTAAAGCACGTGGTGAACGCAGCTGGATCAGATCTAAAGGAAGCAGAGGCCTTAGCCACACATCTGGGGGTCCGGTCCACCAGGCTCATACAGAGTGTCCTTCAACTGTGGAGAGAGAGACTAACTGAAGACGAGAAAATCCTCCTCAAGAAATACAACAGAGGGACAGAGCCCACACAAGGGGACCCGTTTCCCAACCTCCAGCTGACCCCCCAGCTGGGAGAAGCATCTGGCCCGCTGCTGGAGAGGGTGACAACAGTATCCCTCCACAGCAACAACAAAAAGACATTATATAACAACTGTGTGAAAGTGATCTGCAGGAAAGATTTAGAAAAGAGGACAGAATGTGCATGGAGCAAGAGGATCGGCGATGGAGTAGCTCCATGTTGGGAGATCCTCTATACCCCCCCAATCAAAAAGCAGACTGCAGACCTACAATGGAGGGTTTTACATGGTGCTATTGCCTGCAACGCTGTGGTCTCTGTTATGAATCCAGCTCTGTCAAACGTCTGCCCGTTTTGAGGTCACCCTAAAACAATTTTTCATCTTTTTATCGAGTATGAGAGACTTTTAAATTTCCACACTCTTTTATCTCAAGTTTTTAGCTCTTTTAACGTACAGTTTTCGGAGAAGGTTTTCATTTATGGTTCTAAAGAGAGAAAAGAGAACAAAAAGAAGTGGCAGCTCCTCAACTTTGTTTCTGGCACAGCAAAGCTGGCCATCTACGTGTCCAGAGGGAACAAGGTTGAGGAGCGCCGGGTCAGGACGCAGCCTCAGTGTGGCGCTGCAACCTCCGCTGCAGACTGAAGCTGGAGTTTGAGTTTTACAAAATGTCCGGTGACTTACAAACCTTTAAAAATACTTGGTGCCATGATGATGTTTTATGCACTGTTGAAGACAACTACATTTTACATTTCACTCGGTTTTTAAAAAGTTAAATTATTGAAAAACTGTGAAAAAAAGGGTTTTTAAATGTGTTGTTTTTTTTATAATAGTGCTTTTAACTGAAAACTGTACATGTGTAAAATAAAGTTGAGTTAAAAATCAAAAAAATCTTCTTCTCTGAACATGTTTCACATTCACAGTCAGACTTTCTCTACAGTTTGCAGCAGTGGAGCTTTGGGAGTTTTCAGAAAGTTGTTTCTCTCCAGATTGATTCAGGTGAATTTTCTGCAGGTTCCTCCTTCAGTCTGACCTTCCTGGATGATGATGATGATGATGATGATGATGATGATGATGATGATGCAGCATCACTGTCATTTCTAAAGCTTCCATCAGTCTGAATGGAAACAGAGCACAGCAAGAGGAGGAGCTACACAACTCAATATGAAAGGCTTCATTTCAGAGCTGAGAGCTGCTGAGTTCTCTCTATTGTTCATTCAGTACAAGTGAAAATAATGCTGCTGCTTTTAGTTTGGATCATGATCGTCTCCTTTCATTCTGGTAAGTTCTCAAAACATAAAGCAACATCTGAGAGTTCGTAGATGTTCATGGAAAAACAGGCTCTTTGGATTAAATACATTTTTTAAAAATCAACTTCAGTCTAAAAATGTTTGAATATTTCATGCAAGCGTCATGTTGAAATATCTTTTTGTGTTTTTCAGGATCCTCTGAGGATTTAGTGAAACCATTTAGAGATGAAGTGATGGGTTCAGAAGGAGACACTGTGACTCTCTCCTGCAACTATTCAGGCTCTGTACAAAGACTCTACTGGTATCAACAGAAGTCCAGTTCATCTCCACAGTTTCTCATCGCAGATTATTCAGAGAAAACACCAGGACTATCTTTACAACATGACAAGAAAACTAGAGAGTTTCATCTGAACATCTCCTCTGCTGCAGTGACTGACTCTGCTGTGTACTACTGTGCTCTGAGGCCCACAGTGACAGGAAACACCAAAACTCTGTACAAAAACCTTTGGAGCAAAGACAACACAATACTCCACAACATCCACTAGAGGGAGTCACACACTGTTACACTACAGGGCTCCATACATCACTGACAGATCACACAATGTGACTTATCACAATAACATGGTTGGTACCACAGACTCAGGTATTAACTGCTTTTGTTCTTATTTTTATTAAAGATGTTTGTGGTGTACCACAGGGTCCAATCATAGGTCCTCTAATTTTCAATGTGCAAGTCCTTTCGATCCAATAATTTCTAAATAAATCATCAGTTTCCATTGTTTTACAGACTGTGATTACATATCATGTTAAAATCCTTCCTGTAACATCTGAGTCTAGAACTCAGATCCTTCTACTTGCCCCTACAATTCAGTAAACCAGGTAAAATCAATTGTTTCTGAACTGTCTGCCGATGTTATTCAAACTGCTGATACTCTGTGTGTAATATTGTGTGATGACCTTTCCTTTCATCATCTGATGATAATCCTGAAAAGGTGATCTGTCCTTTAAATCATCACAGAAAACCTTTTGTAAACCTGAAAGTAATGGTACAAATATCTGCTCCAGTCTGTTCAGCAGGAGGAAGTGTCACAGAGAGAAGAGAAAATACAGATCTAAGAGGAGACGGAGAGATTCAGGGAGGAGCTGAGCTGTTACTGAACTATAGAAGAGAGAGGAACTTCCATATTCAGCACAGTTCAATACACAAACCATCAACATTACCTTTATTCAACATGCTGTCATTGGACTATTATGTACTGTCTCTACTGTTTGTCTCTACTCTAACAGGTATGTGAGATCATCAGGAAAATGAATGTAAATTATGTATTGAAACATTTACATCATGTTATAACAGAGTTCTCTGTTTCTTTAGGAGTCAGCTGTGAAAAACTGAGTCCAGTCAAGACTGAAGAGTTCAGTTCAGAAGGCAGCACTGTTACTCTGTCCTACAACTACTCCACAAAGGCAGCTGGTGGTGATAATTTCTTCTGGTATCGACAATATCCAGGAAAACCACCAGAGTTCCTCATCTTTCACTTTGGAAATCAAAATGAAACAAAGTCTGGACTGTCAGTTACAGTGAGTGGTGATAAAACCAGAATGGATCTGCAGATCTCCTCTGCTGCAGTGACTGACTCTGCTCTGTACTACTGTGCTCTGCAGCCCACAGTGACAGGAAACACCAAAACTCTGTACAAAAACCTTTGGAGCAAAGACAACACAATACTCCACAGCATCCACTAGAGGGAGTCACACACTGTGAAAACACTGAGCTTTCAGAGACTGTGTCTGTGGACTGAAAACACAAACATCACAAAAACTAAACCATAAATATAAAGACAGTTAAATCTCACTGAGGAAGGAGCAGAGAGGTGATTACCTGGCCCCGCCCACTTTAGTCCACCTCAGCCAATGAGATTCTTTGTGTGTCCAGAGCAGAAATGTTGGAGGAACTAAAAGCACAATCAGCTTGATGTTGAGGAGAAGGGCTGTGCAGCAGAGAGGCTGTTTAGTTTCTTCATTCTACTGCAGTGGAAGAACATTGTTCATCTGCTGCCTGTTTGGCTTCAACTCCTCCAAAGACATGTTGCTTTACCTCTTTTGGTTTTTCTCTCACTTCATAGGTGAGTTTGACAACAAATCAGTGTCTCAGTTAACCTGCTGTATAAATCAAGATATTTGACCTCCATTTTATCACTTTCACAGTTGAAACTTCACAATAATCTGTCTTTGTCATGAAGTCCTGTACAATCTAGTTATGATGTGAGCTACAGTTGAGCTGCTTGTGTCCACAGAGTAACACTGTACAGAGACATTTTCCACTGTCTTCTCCTCTCAGCCTCATGGACAATGTTAGTCTAATGCTTCATTCTCTCTACTTTTTCCAGGACTAATAGCTGGAGACACAATCTCTCCAGCAAGAGATGAAGTCAGTGGAAGAGAAGGAGAATCTGTTAAACTCTCATGTCAATATGAGACAACATCAAATATTGTTGACCTTTACTGGTACAGACATGATTCTGACCTTCAGGCACCTCAGTTTATACTCTGGAAAGGAGCAAAATCACGGAGTGGTCAACAACATATTCCTGATAATCGATATCAATCCGAAACAACACGCACATCAACTGAACTGACCATCAGCAGACTAACCCTGAACGACACAGCTCTCTACTACTGTGCTCTAGAAACACAGTGATACAAAGTGTAGAAGAGGCTGTACAAAAACCTGAACACAGATATCTGACTCCTCTTCAAAGAGGAGGGAAGTGGTTTTCAAACCACAGCTTCATATCACATGGATTCTGCTACTTCCTGTTTTATCAGAGTCACCGTGGTTACAGCTGCTAATCAAACACTGTGGGAGGATTCACATGAGCAGCTGATCCACATCAATGACAAACCAACTGGATGATGCTTCAAACACAAGACTCCATGAAAACAAATGGACACTGACTCACTCCCTTAATCTTCATACTCTGTGGGTCATTAGGCCAAAATCAGCTGCTTCCATTGTTCACCATCCTTGACAACATGTAGAGCTAAACACCAAATACACACTGAAGCATTAACTAATAAAACTCTGAAATCAACAGCACTTTATATTTTCAAACATTGAAATTTAAGGAAAAACTCAAAGTAGAATCAAACTAACAACTGGAGTTTCATCAAGTTTCAACATCACATGATTTAAACTTCCACATTCACTCCACCATCTTTGTATTTGACCAACAGATACTGAACCGTCAGTTTACATTGAAGAGAGAAACAGTGTGAAAAGAACAAGAGTCACATGTTGCTCAAATATTCATCCTCAGTTTACCTGTAATCTTTCTGATAAAGATGTTAAAGGAGCTGCAGCAGCTTCACAACAATCAGCAGCTTTTATCTGCTCAGGAACAAAGTGAATCTGCAGCAGCTGTAAAACAGGAAACACGTCAGCTGAAGTGTCCAATCATGACTACATACAACACAAGTTAGACCAGGAAAGGAGAGAGCTACAAACATGTGTTTAGTGTAAAGTTGTCAGTTGGGGGAATAACACAGGGCTGTGAATGAGCCCTGTCACTGTGATCAGGCTCCTCCTTCTGATCCACCATCTTAGTGTTGATGAAGACTAAACTGAGAGACCACAGCCTGCTTTATACTTGCTGTAGCTCACAGTGACTCAACACTGCAGACATGATGCCTCTGTTCATCTCAGTGCTGCTGGCTGCTATGTGCCTTGGTATGAACACTACTGTTTCTGTGATATCAATCCAACACTGACATGATTCTGTAACAGCACACTGATACTGTTTGTTGGTGTTTTACAGAATGCAGAGCACAAAAAGAAAACGTGCTGCAACCAAAAGGAGACGTGACCGCTACTGAAGGAGAAGCAGTAACACTTGACTGTGGATATAACAGCAGTTCAAATACTCCAGATCTCTACTGGTACAAACAGGATGGAAACCACAGCCCCAAATTCATCCTGAGCCGCTTTAAACTGGATGAAGGAAACACAGCAGACGACCACAAGGAGAGATTTTCATCCACTCTGAATTCCACCGTCAGATCAGTTCCTCTGAAGATCCAGAAGCTTCAGGTGTCTGACTCTGCTGTGTACTACTGTGCTCTGAGGCCCACAGTGACAGGAAACACCAAAACTCTGTACAAAAACCTTTGGAGCAAAGACAACACAATACTCCACAACATCCACTAGAGGGAGTCACACACTGTTACACTTCAATGGTTTCTTATGATCCAGTCTAGATTCTTTGTAGTGATTATTAAAAAGGAAATGAAGAAATTTAGATAAAATCCGAATAACAAAGTTTTGTTTCATTCAACACAAACTCTGATGATATTGAACTGTTGTGGGATGTTACATGTGAATGTAACTATTACACTCTGACATCTTATAAAGCTGAAGTTCAACTGTGTAGGTAGAATATTTTTTGTAGGCTCTCTCAAACAATATTGATGATGAAAAAAATATTTGAGTAAAACTTTAAAAATTTGAAATATCCAGTAATCATATATAGGTTGAATCATCAGATATTCTGTTACATTTAATATTTCATAGATTTTGAATGAGTTTGAATTGATTTTATTCTTCTACAAAGAAGAAGTTACTCTGTTATTTTTGATGTTGTCATGTATTGTGGTGTACCACAGGGTTCAATCCTAGGTCTTCTCATATTCCATTGACATGATTCGTTTGCATCAAATTACTTTTATACTACATAATTTTCCATCGTTTCACAGACCACATGTGATTATACATTAAAGTCCATTAATTATGGCAGCAGGTTTATTATATGTTACATGCTGGTGTTAAAGACCTTCTTACAATTGACTGTGTACCAAAGAAATCCTTGTATTTCCCCCTAAAATTCTGGGAACTAGCTGAAATCAAATCTTGTTAAATTGTTGCTTTTTAAGCACAAACTCACACTCTGGATATAATATTGGAAAATACCAATTTCTTTCATTGTCAGCTGACTTCAGTTGGACAGTCTCCACTTTAAAAGTAAAAGTTATGTCGTTTTTGTGTTTGAAAATCCTGAAAATTTGATCCACCCTTCAATTCACCACAGCTAACTTTTTCTAACGCCTGTTATAAAAGAATCATCAGAAACAAAATAAATAAAAAAATTTGCTCGAGTCTGTTCACCAGTAAGGCTGGGTATCAAAAACCGGTTTCTGTTCAGAACAGGTTCTGAATTTGAAAGAACTGTGGATTCGTTAAGATGTATATCTTGCGACACTGCTTTTAAATTCCAAAAGCATTTGCATATTTGAGTCGTACTCCTGAGTGCAATGCAGTGAGCATTTCATAGTCTGTAAAAGTTTTCCTTATCTGCCAGGACCTGTTAGGCGGACTTATTGTCATTTGGTTCACAGTACGATACGTCAATAAAGCGTAAGACCCGGCCCTCTCATACCTGAGTGTACAGGCCTCCTTTACCTCCAGTGAGAGGGTTTTCTCCACCGCTGGAGATACAATCAGCCCAGACTGATCATGCATCCTTCCAGAGAACACCACATGCTGATTTTTCTTCAGAAGAATCGTTAATGTTTGCATTCCAGACATACACTCTTTTAATATTGTTGCTGCTTCCATAACAACTATCTGTTAAATATTTAGTTATATTAAAATTTCTTTTGTATTTTATTCCATTGTTGATTTAAATAGTTTTGGTTCGTAATTGTTTTTGGTGATCGAGCCTTATAATAAAGAGAAATATTTTATTTTATCATATACTTGATTTTAATGTCAATTTACTGATTATAGCCAAAAAGTGGAAAAAATAAAGCGAGGCTAATATTGGTTCTTGAAATACACGTTCTTTGTTTCTCTAAACAAAATGTCGGAATGAGTCTAGAACTAAGATCCTTGTACTCCCCCCTACAATTCAGTAAACCAGGTCAAATCTAATCTTTCTGAACGGTCTGTCGATCAAACTGCTCATACTCTGTGTTTAATATTGTGTGATGACTTTTCCTCTCATCATCTGATGATAATCCTGAAAAGATGATCTATCCTTTAAATCATCACAGAAAACCTTTTGTAAATCTGAAAGTAATGGTACAAATATCTGCTCCAGTCTGTTCAGCAGGAGGAAGAGTCACAGAGAGAAGAGAAAATACAGATCTAAGAGGAGTCGGAGAGATTCAGGGAGGAGCTGAGCTGTTACTGAACTATAGAAGAGAGAGGAACTTCCATATTCAGCAGAGTTCAATACACAAACCATCAACATTACCTTTATTCAACATGCTGTCATTGGACTATTATGTACTGTCTCTACTGTTTGTCTCTACTCTAACAGGTATGTGAGATCATGCAGCAAAATGAATGTAAATTATGTATTGAAACATTTACATCATGTTATAACAGAGTTCTCTGTTTCTTTAGGTGTCAGCTGTGAAAAACTGACTCCAGTCAAGACTGAAGAGTTCAGTTCAGAAGGCAGCACTGTTTCTCTGTCCTACAACTACTCCACAAAGGCAACTGGTAGCGATTATTTCTTCTGGTATCGACAATATCCAGGAAAACCACCAGAGTTCCTCATCCTTCACTTGGGAACTCAAAATACAACAAAGTCTGGACTGTCAGTTACAGTGAGTGGTGATAAAACCAGAATGGATCTGCAGATCTCCTCTGCTGCAGTGACTGACTCTGCTGTGTACTACTGTGCTGTGAGGCCCACAGTGACAGGAAACACCAAAACTCTGTACAAAAACCTTTGGAGCAAAGACAACACAATACTCCACAACATCCACTAGAGGGAGTCACACACTGTTACACTTCAATGGTTTCTTATGATCCAGTCTAGATTCTTTGTACTGATGATAAAAAAGGAAATGAAGATGTTAAGATAAAACACAGAATAACAAAGTTTTGTTTCATTCAACACAAACTCTGATGATAATGAGGTGTTATGGGATGTTACATGTGACTGTAACTATTACACTCTGATGTCTTTTTTTTTTTAATTTAAGGTAAACACAAGAAACTTGTGCTACAGAAAATGGACCAGACTCAGTGAATAGCTCCCTAAGCTTAACATGTCCTGTGATAACTATTAATTTAGCTATTCAGACTAATTAGCAGTGATAACTAACATGTCTTTGGGGTCATCAGGTGGGAACCTCCTTTCACCAGTGTTTCGTCTAGTTGGTCCCACGACACCTCCAGGAGGCTAGACAGTGATCACTGGCGTCCCAGAGTCACTCCCCTAAAACCAGCCATCACTGCTCCTCACTCCTCAAATGCTACCACAAACAACACCATCATCAACTCTGACAAAACACACCAGCAGATTCAGCGAACAAACTCCCCTAAACAGTTGGAGAAAGTGGCGGCCATTTTGAATGAGGGAGGTAGAGTCTAATAAAGCTGAAGTTAAACTGTGTAGGGAAAATGTTTTTTGAGGTTCTTTCTGACAATATTGACAATGAAAAAAATATTTGAGTAAATCATTAAATATTTAAAAAAAATAATAAAAATATCCAGTAATCATATAGAGGTTGAGTCATCAGATATTCTGTTACATTTAATATTTCATAGATTTTGGTTCGAATGGATTTTATTCTCATCTACATAAAATACATTTCTATTATTTTCTGAGATTATGTTTTATTGTGGTGTACCACAGGGTTCAATCCTAGGTCCTCTACATTTCCATTGACATGATTATTTAGTATTAAATTATTTTATACGATATCAGTTTCCATTGTTTTGCTGACAATATGTGATTATTATTGCTGTCAATCGATTAAAAAAGTTAATCAAGTTAATCACATTAACAGGCTGTGATTAATCATGATTAATCATACATTTTAAATACTAGTAAAACAATACTATTGACTTGTTGCTAACATTAGCAAAGATGTGCTTTGCTCGAAGATGGGACTTCAGACTCACTGTGCTACGGTGGAAAGACAGTTCATCACTGCAGTATTTCCATATGACTTTGGTTTTATTTAAACTTCCATTCGAAAGCTTTCTAAATCGAAATATGCCGTTAAGGACAAAGGGATCCGTCTCCTCGCTCAGCATTGTTGGCTGCATTTACCGTCAGGCAGTAAGACATCCACGCTGGACGACTACAGGAGGAAGTTGTGGTCAAACTTGGTGATATGATTAAATTTCTTTTTTAAAAAAAGTAATGGGTTAAGGTTTCCAGATTAATCGTGAGCATTAACGCGTTAACGTTCACAGCCCTAGTGATTATATATTACATTTAAGTCCAGTATTTATGGCAGCTGGTTTATTGCATGTTACATGCTTGAGTTCAGTTTGTTTTTCCCTAGAATTCAGTGAAACACATGAAATCAAAAATTGTTAAATTGATGCTTTTTAAGCAAAACACTCATACTCTGGATGTAACACTGGACAATACCAATTGTTTTCATTTTCATTTGACTTCAGTTGCACAGTCTCAGATTCGAAGTATAAATTATGTCGTTCTTGTGTCTGCAAATCATGAACAGTTGATCCACCCTTAAATTCAGAAACTACCTTTTTCTAACTCATGGTATAAAATAATAACCAAAAACAGAATGAAAAAAAACAATTTGTCCAGTCTGTTCAGCAGGAGGAAGTGTCACAGAGAGAAGAGAAAATACAGATCTAAGAGGAGACGGAGAGATTCAGGGAGGAGCTGAGCTGTTACTGAACTATAGAAGAGAGAGGAACTTCCATATTCAGCACAGTTCAATACACAAACCATCAACATTACCTTTATTCAACATGCTGTCATTGGACTATTATGTACTGTCTCTACTGTTTGTCTCTACTCTAACAGGTATGTGAGATCATGCAGCAAAATGAATGTAAATTATGTATTGAAACATTTACATCATGTTATAACAGAGTTCTCTGTTTCTTTAGGAGTCAGCTGTGAAGAACTGACTCCAGTCAAGACTGAAGAGTTCAGTTCAGAAGGCAGCTCTGTTTCTCTGTCCTACAACTACTCCACAAAGGCAACTGGTGGCGATTATTTCTTCTGGTATCGACAATATCCAGGAAAACCACCAGAGTTCCTCATCCTTCACTTGGGAACTCAAAATACAACAAAGTCTGGACTGTCAGTTACAGTGAGTGGTGATAAAACCAGAATGGATCTGCAGATCTCCTCTGCTGCAGTGACTGACTCTGCTCTGTACTACTGTGCTGTGAGGCCCACAGTGACAGCAAACCCACAGTCTCTGTACAAAAACCTTTGGAGCAAAGACAACACAATACTCCACAACATCCACTAGAGGGAGTCACACACTGTGAAAACACTGAGTTTTCAGAGACTGTGTCTGTGGACTGACGACACAAACATCACAAAAACTAAACCATAAATACAAAGACAGTTAAATCTCACTGAGGAAGGAGCAGAGAGGTGATTACCTGATCCCGCCCACTTTAGTCCACCTCAGCCAATGAGATTGTTTGTGTGTCCAGAGCAGAAATGTTGGAGGAACTAAAAGCACAATCAGCTTGATGTTGAGGAGAAGGGCTGTGCAGCAGAGAGGCTGTTTAGTTTCTTCATTCTACTGCAGTGGAAGAACATTGTTCATCTGCTGTCTGTTTGGCTTCAACTCCTCCAAAGACATGTTGCTTTACCTCTTTTGGTTTTTCTCTCACTTCATAGGTGAGTTTGACAACAAATCAGTGTCTCAGTTAACCTGCTGTATCAACAAGATATTTGACCTCCATTTTATCACTTTCACAGTTGAAACTTCACAATAATCTGTCTTTGTCATGAAGTCCTGTACAATCTAGTTATGATGTGAGCTACAGTTGAGCTGCTTGTGTCCACAGAGTAACACTGTACAGAGACATTTTCCACTGTCTTCTCCTCTCAGCCTCATGGACAATGTTAGTCTAATGCTTCATTCTCTCTACTTTTTCCAGGACTAATAGCTGGAGACACAATCTCTCCAGCAAGAGATGAAGTCAGTGGAAGAGAAGGAGAATCTGTCACACTCTCATGTCAATATCAGACAAGCTACACCTATGTTTACCTTTACTGGTACAGACATGATTCTGACCTTCAGGCACCTCAGTTTATACTCTGGAAAGGAGCAAAAGACAACACAAATGAATATAATCCTACCCCGAGTCGATATCAATCCAAAACAACAGGCAAATCAACTGAACTGACCATCAGCAGAATAACCCTGAACGACACAGCTCTCTACTACTGTGCTCTAGAAACACAGTGATACAAAGTGTAGAAGAGGCTGTACAAAAACCTGAACACAGATATCTGACTCCTCTTCAAAGAGGAGGGAAGTGGTTTTCAAACCACAGCTTCATATCACATGGATTCTGCTACTTCCTGTTTTATCAGAGTCACTGTGGTTACAGCTGCTAATCAAACACTGTGGGAGGATTCACATGAGCAGAGAATCTAAATCATATAAATATTAAACATGATGCTGCCATGTGTCTTTAGAGACCATATTTCACAAGGTCCTTTGATGTTGGAAAATAAAGAAAAAGAAAATCCAGCAGAATAACACAGGTTGATGTTTTGGGGCTTGAAGCTGTAAAATGTCTTGAGGTCTGGTTTTAGTTCATAACATTCAGTGATATGAGAGGAAGAACAGGATGAGGAGGAGCAATTTAATTAATTTAAAAAACACAAATATTACAGAAAATAACTAAGTTTTCTAACAGTAATTTTCAGTTTTTTTTAAATTGTAAACAAAAGTCTGCAAAATGACAGAAATGATCTGTGAATTAAAAGCCAAACTGCTATTTTATGCATTATGCCAATAATAATAATTACATTTATTTCCCATTTCTGTAAAGAAAGAAATACTGTATTATGTATTAAAAATTATAAAATTGTTAAATTCATTCATCAATGAAAAATGCCACTCAGCCAGCTGCTAATGCTAGAGCTAATGAAAATGGGGGGCATGTCTATATACTGTACACTGCCATGTATGCCATTGTCAGCATTATAATTGTAGTCATCATCATTATTGTAGAAAATAAGCTAATCCTGATGATCAGTGCTAATGCAAATGCTAGCTAGCCCACCATTGTATATTTGCAATCTATTGGTTAATGCTAATGCTGCCCCTCTGTCCCTGTTTTTTTCACCAATAAAAAGGAGGAAAAAAAAGCTAATGCTAACTGCAGCTGCTAATGCTAGCAAGCTACCCCCCACTTGTTGTTGTCCGGGAATAACCAATAAAGTGCCCAGCTTAGCCCCCCAACGTGGCACCCGGTTCAAAATGATTTTGAGCTTATAAAGTGATGTTTACAAATAATTCCAATATTTGTAGTTGTAAATCAAACTTTGTAAACCCGGAAAATAAATCTGTATGTGTTTCTGCATGTGAAAACAAATTGTGCTTGTGGCAAAGAGATTTTTATTTGTTGAGACAGTGTGAATCAAAACTGAACTACTGATCAGTGGTGAGGTGAATCAAAGACACAGGGAAAGTAAAAGCTTTGTGGACGTCTGTGTTCATAGATAAAGAGCAGAAAACTGTAAAACTCAGTGAGCAACATTCCCAGTGTGAGACACTGACAAGTACAAATTTTGATCCTTGTCACTTCAGTGTCACTGTGGGAACTTTTGACCAGAGTTTTACTGTTTTCTTCTCTGTATCTCGACACAGATGTTGACAAATCCATTTCTTCTTTTACAGTTTTTTTGTCTTTGTTCAACCTCAACACTGATCGTTTGTTCAGTTTTGATTCAGACTTTCAACAAATACAAATCTCTTTGACACAAGTGCAACTGTTTCACATGCACAAACTTGAATTTGTTGGAGTTATTTTCAGGTTTACAAAGGTTGATTTAAAACTACAAACACTGGAATTATTTGTAAACATCACTTTACAAGCTCAAAATCATTTTGACCCTAATTTGAGCCTGGACACACGTATATATACAGTAACAGTTCACAATAACACCACAATAAGTTCATTAACAACAAATCAGACACAGCAAGTTTCCAAACAAGTATTTTAATTGTAATATTCAAGCCAAATATATTAATAATCACATCCACGCCGTTTTCTGATGCATTCGATATGACGACAACTTAAATGTAATAAACAGAATATCATTTTAACTCAGCTTAAACGTTTAACTATGATCTGTGTGGAAATGCAATTACACAAAATACAAACTGCTTTTAACAGACTTACCTTTTCTTGCCCCAGGTGGATTCTGCCATCCTGTGAAAACACAAAGGGAAAACAAGGACATGTCAAGCAGCTAAGGGCAGTCTAAGACTTCAGAACATAAAAGATGCATCAATCATGCACCTAAACCTCATTTAGCAAATACTGTAATAAAAACAAGACTGAATAAATGATACATGTACATGTGAAGAAGTTGTAGAAGAGATTCCCATATATTCATTTAAAAAAAAAAACAAACAAAAAAAAACAAACAGTGGTGAGGCAACACAAAGACACTGGAAGAGTTAGAGCTTCTGTCAACGTCAAGATGTGCAAAAGATATTGATTAGGGGATGTGCAGGAGATCACAGTATAGACAACATCTGTCATGTGCAGGGATAATACCTCAAGGTGTTGATGTCATGTGGCTGTTGATTGATGAGGCCAGATGCAGAAGAAAAGGCAGGTGCTGGTCCATCATTGGTGAAGATTAGACTGGACTTCTGGTCCTGATACAGACAGACATGTGATAGGACAATTCCTTTAGATCATACAAGTTCTTTATATTCGAACAGGTTAGGTCTGTTGTGTGAGTTTAATAGATTATGACGATAGATATGAATATGCAAAAATAAATTCAGTATGATTATGAAATGTAAATACAAGCAATTAGAGGTATGAGAGTTCAATGTACACACTATATAACCAACATACTGGGTAATACAAATATGGATATACAGTAAAATACATAACCAATATAGGCAGTCGTATATTCATCATTAAGAATCAGCAGTATGAACATGTATACACTGTGGTTCTGATTTAATCAGTGGTATGGACAAGTCTTACTGTTAAAAGTGAATGATAGCATGTTACTCACCTAGACCCTCCTCACTGTCTGAACTCTCTGCCGTTGGTGAGACAGGTGGAGGCGGTATTGCATCTGCACTGGCTCAGGTCCTGATAAAGACAGAGAGATGCTGAAATCTCCTGAGAAATGTAAAGACCTAGTGCACTTTCAATCATGGCTGATCTCCTAACAGTAATGTAAAGTGCTTACAACATGGTGAACCGTCGTCGTCGTCGTCTCCCGCTTATCCGGATCCGGGTCGCGGGGGCAGCAGCCTCAGCAAAGAGGTCCAGACGGCCCTCTCCCCAGCCACTTCCACCAGCTCCCCCGGGAGAATCCCGAGACGTTCCAAGGCCAGCCGAGAGATATAATCCCCCCAGCGTGTCCTTGGTCGGCCCCGAGGCCTCCTCCTGGTGGGACATGCCCGAAACACCTCCCCGGGGAGGCGTCCAGGAGGCATCCTCACCAGATGCCCGAACCACCTCAACTGGCTCCTCTCGACATGGAGGAGCAGCGGCTCTACTCCGAGTCCCTCCCGGATGACCGAGCTCCTCACCCTATCTCTAAGGCTGAGCCCGGCCACCCTGCGGAGGAAACTCATTTCGGCCGCTTGTATTCGTGATCTCGTTCTTTCGGTCATTACCCAAAGCTCATGACCATAGGTGAGGATTGGAACGTAGATCGACCGGAAAATTGAGAGCTTCGCCTTCCGGCTTAGCTCCCTCTTCCCCACAACAGACCGATTCAGCGCCTGCATCACTGCTGACGCCGCCCGCTCCATCCTACCCTCACTCGTGAACAAGATCCCGAGATACTTAAACTCCTCCACCTGAGGCAGAGCCTCCCCCCCGACCCCGAGCGGGCAATCCACCCGTTTCCGGCTGAGGACCATGGCCTCAGACTTGGAGGTGCTGATCTTCATCCCAGCCGCTTCGCACTCGGCCGCGAACCGCCCGAGCGAGACCTGAAGGTCGGCGCTCGATGAAGCTAAGAGGACCTGATCATCCGCAAAAAGAGACGAGATCCTCCTGCCACCGAACCCAAACCCGTCCACCACCCGGCTGCGCCTAGAAATTCTGTCCATAAAAGTTATGAACAGAACCGGTGACAAAGGGCAGCCCTGGCGGAGTCCAACCCCCACCGGGAACAGGTCCGACTTACTGCCGGCTACGCGAACCAGACTCACACTCCTTTGGTACAGGGACTTAATGGCCGCTAACAAGGGGCCATCCACCCCATACTCCTGGAGCGCCCCCCACAGGGAGCCCCTGGGAACACGGTCGTAAGCTTTCTCCAAATCCACAAAACACATGTGGACTGGATTGGCAAACTACCATGCTCCCTCCAGCACCCTAGCGAGGGTAAAGAGCTGGTCCACAGTTAAGCCAACAAAGAGCCTTTTGAGACATTTCCCCCCAGTGCAGCGAGAGCATCAGCCTGGTGAGGCAGTGGGTGTGCATCCTTCACAGTCCTAGCATTGAGCCATCTGAAATCCGTGCAGATGCGCAGATCCCCATTTTTCTTCCATACAAGGACAAGTGGCGATGCATACTCACTGGAAGATTTTCGAATAATACCTTTTTCTTCCATTTCATTGAGAGCTGTTCTCAGCTTCTCATAGTGGCTTGGTGGCACTCTGCGGTAGGGCAAACGGAACCGCCTCTCATCCACTAGATGTATCTTGTGCACAAAGTCAGATGCCTGTCCACAGTCCATCTTGTGTCGTGAGAAGATTGACTCATGTCAAGTCATGTTGTCTCAATGATCTGGAGAAGCCTGTCTCTCCACAGGTCAGAGACAGCACTGGATCCAAGTCCAGATCACTTACACCAAGCTTGTCTAATGATCTTCTGACATCCTCCTTGGACCTTGGCATCGCAGCGTCAGTCATAGATTGAGAGTGAACTTTGATGTATTCAGGTTGAGACCGATCCTCCGCTGCAACAGAGGGAAACACATCCGCCAGTTTTGTGTTCCTCTTCAGCACGATGGGTTCATTGGTGGGGTTGATGATTTTCATGGGCAGACATCGATTGCCCCACATAGGTGTAACAATCCTACCAACCAAGACATTCCTGGGTCTGCATCTTGCTTGGGTTGGTTCAACAATCACAGTATTGCCAACTGACATAGGTGCTGAAGCAGGAAGCTTGCCCCACACGAGATGTTCACTCTGTGGTTGTAACGTCACACATCGTTGCAGCTTCAGTGTGCCAACCTTGTCGGGCACTGTGTCACCTCTCCACTTCTCCACGTTGGAAAGAAGAGAGAAGAAGTGATGGCAGTCTTCATCCGTGACAATACTGGGCTCAGACATGAGTCGCCAATAGCCGACAGTCTGTCTCATCAGTCGGATAATTGTCTTTATGGCATTGCTGCCCAAGATCATGTCATCAGTCTGTCCAGGCACCACAAACATGGGGACAATCATTTTGCAATCATACACCTCTATTTCCACATCATATGCAGCAGAAGGCGTGATCTGATGACCCCCACATCCAATAATGACAACATCATCTGCAGAGTATCGTCTCATATCTGGATTATGCTGCAGGAAGCGCTTTACAGCTGGTTCACTCAATGTGCATCCTGTAGAGCCACAGTCGATCATCGCCTTTAAAGAGACACCTGCTGCAGTGGCAGTGGTGTAGAGCAAACTGTCTGACCTCTGAATTCTGTGAGTACCTTGAAATATGACAGTTTTGTTAGTGGGCACGCTGGAACAGACTGATTCAAAGACTGACTCAAAATCCTCAACATCACTCATGGGAGTGACACCAATAGGAGCCGCAACACCCTCCCCTGGATGCAGATCCATTAGTTTCCCAACTGCGCAGATGAGGCAGATGTCATCTGCACAGGGCAGCTGCATCTGGAGTGATCAGGTGAGAAGCATTTGAAGCAGAGTTTCTTGTCGCAGCAATGAGTGAGGGCAGAATGGGTTGCGTCGCCACAGACAGCACATGGTAGGTTATTCAGACCCTCAATCCTGGAGAGTTTCAATCTAGGCTGTCTGGTGGTATTAGCCTGGGCAGGAGTAGATATCTCCAACAGAACTTTCTCCAGCATAGTAATGACACGCTCAAGAGGAGCTAAGTCTGGCGACCTGGGTGCGTGAGAGTCTTTTGAGTCAGATTGAGGTGCCGCAGTGTGAAGCATTTCAACTTTGTTCACATACACATTCTCACTGGGCTTCCTGCTCACAGCAGCAGCAGCACCCCTTGAACCCCTCTCAGTATGGTACTCATCCAGCACATCCTGGACCTCCACCACAGACCATTTATCAATTGTCTTTGACCTGAAGGTGATGGCGAGCTCTTTGGAGGGACAATTCTTGATAAACATATGTGCCACTTCCAGGTTGGGGCAGTGTAGTTCCTTGCCTTGTTCCTTGAGGCGGTCAGCAGCAACATCTGCAGCCTGGTTGAGTCTCAGCCAGTAGTCTGTGCATCCTCATTATTCTTTGGCAGGGTAGTGTAAAAGTCTGCTAGGGGGAGAGGTGAACAGGGGACAGTAGCAAAATGTTTACGGAGGAGAGCATAAATGGCGTCCGGGTTCATAGTCACATCAATGTCGCTATTCCTCATTCCAAACTTCACAACATCTTTAGCTCGCCCTCTGAGGTGAATGAGCATCTCCTCAGCCTGCTGCTCGGGTCTGATATTTGTCCTCTTTATGTAATTCTTCATCAGGTCTTCCGACTCATGCACATCCACAGTGTCAGTGTCATCCCCTTTGAAGGTTGGGGGTTCTTTCAACTTCCTGTGAGGCACTAGCTGGACTTGTGACAGGTCCCGACCGTGTGCAGACATGTCAGTGGGTGCATTATGTACAAGTGGGATGCTTGGAGTGGGTGTACTATGTGCCGGGCTGAGGCGTGCAATTATACTATCCGCTAGCTGCTGGCCAACACGTTTAATTATGTCACTCATCTGACTGACTACATCAGGTGAAGGTGGACTAGGGTTCTGTGTGAGTGTAGCAGTAACCTGTGTGCTCGGTGTAGGTTCAGTGTGGCGGCTCTGAGAAGGAACCCTGTCTCCACTGACTGAAGAGACCTCATCTAGAACCTGCTCACCCCCCATCACGTGACCATCACCCCCCTGAACAGGGCTGACAAACTGCAACACCATACCTCTACCCCTACCAATACCCCGAGTAAGAGGCGCACTAGCATTCCTGTGTATGTAGCTCATTTTCTAAACTCACTCGACAAAATTACATGAACTACATCAAAACAGGAAAGCATGTAATAACAAAAATAAACCGCTTAAGAAAGAAATTGCCACAGTTATACTACACAGTGGTTGACACACTGTCCACCTGAAAGCACAAAGTAGAAGCTGCCCGTAAGATGGTCCCGGGACGGGGCGAAGAGCCAACTCCAGATCAACGAGTCACGGCACCAATGTGACGGGTCACAGCTCAGTGAAGTGCAGCGCCACACTACTGTCGCTTCTACACACCACAGACGGTGACCAGGTGGATTATGGGGTGTTTATTACACACAGTTCCCTCCTGCAACACAGCATACAGCACAGCAATGGCGTGTGAAACTATCATCGGTCTCAGGATAATCACAGTGAAGTCCTCTTTTCTCTGTGCAGTTCAATAAACAATAAAATAAAATACACAAATCTTTTCATATAAAATAAAAACAAAAATTACATTCTACTGTGATCGTATAGTGTATATTGTTATTCCACAAGCATAAGTCCAAACCCCCCATATAATCCACTGTGTGACATAAAATTGATTTTAAGAACACTTTCAACATGAGGTAAGTATAGAAATACACTAAATTTAGATGAATGAATATTAACCCTTTAGCTGAACAGGTGGCAGCTCACACAGGCAAAATATACAATAAAATGTCATGTAAAGGTAACATAACAAAATGCACAGCATATAACCTGCAACACAGCATACAGCACAGCAGTCTGAACAACACATGGAACGAGGGTAAGCATTTAAGCTAGTTTAGTATCATTACGAGTCTCCAAAAAGTAGCTCTATGGCTTAACAAATCACAGTAAGTGCTAAAAACAGTTAGCACAGATCTCAATGAGTACATTACACAGCAAAATATAAAACATGAACACCTGAAACCTTTAACAAAATCATTGATTATCCCAGACCATGCAAGAGGACATCTTACCACAGCGAAGTCCTCTTTTCTCTGTGCAGTTCCCACACCAACCACTGCGCCAATAGATGGCAGTGTTGCACCTTTTTTGCCATAATTTACAAAGCACAAATTTACTCCGTTAAGCATGTTATACATCGACATGTTATACATTCAACATTTTTGCTGAGAAAACTTTTGTAATTACACAAGGTTTTTGTAAATAAACAAACAAATCTCAATAGAATTAAAAAACAGATACTTCTTATACTGTTAATTGTCAGTAATTTTATCTCATCTTTTTACAGTATATTAAACTTTAACAGTTCAATCTTTTAAATAACAAAGTAATACTTGAAATTACAATACATTTGCAAATGTATTTTAACAGTATTTCTATGTAAAAAAACAACAACAATTTTCTTTAAAAAAAAAAAGGAAATTGTATGGTTATTCACAGTTATGGTGTTTTCATGTTTTTGACATTTGACATGTAAATTCACAGTCTATTTTTGTAATTTTATTAATGTTTTCATGTATTTAAAAAAAACAAAAAAAAATTTACAGATTTTTTTCACAATGTAGACCAGGAAAGGAGAGAGGTACAAACATGTGTTTAGTGTAAAGTTGTCAGTTGGGGGAATAACACAGGGCTGTGAATGAGCCCTGTCACTGTGATCAGGCTCCTCCTTCTGATCCACCATCTTAGTGTTGATGAAGACTAAACTGAGAGACCACAGCCTGCTTTATACTTGCTGTAGCTCACAGTGACTCAACACTGCAGACATGATGCCTCTGTTCATCTCAGTGCTGCTGGCTGCTATGTGCCTTGGTATGAACACTACTGTTTCTGTGATATCAATCCAACACTGACATGATTCTGTAACAGCACACTGATACTGTTTGTTGGTGTTTTACAGAATGCAGAGCACAAAAAGAAAACGTGCTGCAACCAAAAGGAGACGTGACCGCTACTGAAGGAGAAGCAGTAACACTTGACTGTGGATATAACAGCAGTTCACCAACTTCATATCTCTACTGGTACAAACAGGATGGAAACCACAGCCCCAAATTCATCCTGAGCCGCATTAAACTGGATGAAGGAAACACAGCAGACGACCACAAGGAGAGATTTTCATCCACTCTGAATTCCACCGTCAGATCAGTTCCTCTGAAGATCCAGAAGCTTCAGGTGTCTGACTCTGCTGTGTACTACTGTGCTCTGAGGCCCACAGTGACAGGAAACACCAAAACTCTGTACAAAAACCTTTGGAGCAAAGACAACGCAATACTCCACAACATCCACTAGAGGGAGTCACACACTGTTACACTACAGGGCTCCATACATCACTAACAGATAACACAATGTGACTTATCACCATAACATGGTTGGTACCACAGACTCTGGAATCAACTGGTTTTCTTCATATCTTTGTTAAAGATGTTTCCTTGTCGTTCTCTCAGGCTCAGGTTTTTTGTGGTATACCACAGGGTTCAATCATAGGTCCTCTCATTTTCAATGCATGTGTACTTGTTATCAAATAATTTCTGAATAAATCATCAGTTTCCATTGTTTTCCAGACAGTCTGTGATTAAATATTATATGCAAATCCAATTTTTGAGGCTAGTCTCATTACTTTTTGGCAAATTCCAGCCTGGCCTTCTTATTCTTCTTGCTAATGAGTGATTGCATCTTCTGGTGTAGCCTCTGTACTTTTGTTCAAGAAGTTTTCTGTGAACAGTAGATTTTGATCCCTTCACTCCTGCCCTCTGGAGGTTGTTGCTGATGTCACTAACAGTTGTTTTAGGGTCTTTCTTTACAGCTCTCACAATGTTTTTGTTGTCAACTGCTGCTGTTGTCCTTGGTCTACTCGTTCAGCGTCTGTTACTTAGTACACCAGTGGTTTCTTTCTTCTTCAGGTCATACTAAATGGTTGTACTGGCTATGGCCAATGTTTGTGCAATGGCTCTAATTGATTTTCCATGTTCTCTCAGCTTCACAATTGCTTTTTTTTCACCCATAGACAGCTCTCTGGTTTTCATGTTGGTTACACCTCTAACTATATATAAAAACTATAAAGCTCAAATCTAAAACTGAGCGAAGACATTCAACGCTATTTATTGTTTGAATAATCAGTGTAATAGGACACACCTGGGCAAAAAAACATACCTGTCATTTTCCAAAACTTTTGATCACAGGAAAAATGGGTGTGTTCAAAATAAAAGGTGCTATCTTCTAAATTGTTTATCTCTTGTCTCATGTTCATCTTTTGATGTCAAACCCAAATGTTTTGAGTCTACAGTAAAAAAAGGGAATTGGACTCACTGTTTCAATACTTTTGGAGGGGAGTGTATATTGTACAGTAATGAAATAATGCTGTCTCAGAAACAATCATTAGCTCCTTCTTGTGTTTGATGATCCTGAAAAGGTGATCTATCCTTTAAATCATCACAGAAAACCTTTTGTAAATCTGAAAGTAATGGTACAAATATCTGCTCCAGTCTGTTCAGCAGGAGGAAGTGTCACAGAGAGAAGAGAAAATACAGATCTCAGAGGAGACGGAGAGATTCAGGGAGGAGCTGAGCTGTTACTGAACTATAGAAGAGAGAGGAACTTCCATATTCAGCACAGTTCAATACACAAACCATCAACATTACCTTCATTCAACATGCTGTCATTGGACTATTATGTACTAGCTCTACTGTTTGTCTCTACTCTAACAGGTATGTGAGATCATGCAGGAAAATGAATGTAAATTATGTATTGAAACATTTACATCATGTTATAACAGAGTTCTCTGTTTCTTTAGGAGTCAGCTGTGAAGAACTGAGTCCAGTCAAGACTGAAGAGTTCAGTTCAGAAGGCAGCACTGTTACTCTGTCCTACAACTACACCACAAAGGCAACTAGTAATGACTATTTCTTCTGGTATCGACAATATCCAGGAAAACCACCAGAGTTCCTCATCTCTCACTTGGGAACTCAAAATGAAACAAAGTCTGGACTGTCAGTTACAGTGAGTGGTGATAAAACCAGAATGGATCTGCAGATCTCCTCTGCTGCAGTGACTGACTCTGCTCTGTACTACTGTGCTGTGAAGCCCACAGTGACAGCAAACCCACAGTCTCTGTACAAAAACACAAGCTGACACACTGACAAGCTGCTGGAAGCCTTTTCTCCACACTGTTGAACTCTACTTTTTACCTCCACTAGAGGGCCACATTATCAAGTAGGCGGTGCACTACTTCCTCACTGTGTTCAACCACTGTGTCAATAATAACTGCTGCTGTGAAGAGAACAACTGTCAGAGTGAATGTTGAACATCAGCTAGTTTCTCCTGTTGATTTAAACCTTGTTGTAGAGATGGAACATTGGCTGTGGATTATTCTTGCTGCTCTTTTCTTTGGTAAGATGGAAAGCACAACATGTTTCCTCTTCAGACACTTTAACATATTACTGAGCTCTACAGTCAGAGCTTTTAATGTTTATTATACAGGAAATCAGAGCACATCATTTCTGCTGACATTTGTTACCTTGTAAAAACACTTTCTATGGTTGAAAGTGACAATGATCAGTGAAAATCACATCTGTTCTACATGTGTGTGTGTCTGACTCTCTGGATAGGTAACTCTTTAAACCTACTGACTGTTCTCCTTTAATCAATCATCTTTATTGATTCATCTCTTCCTCTGCATGTTCTGTTCTTCCCAGAGTGTAAAGGAGAAGACAGAGTGATCCAGCCAACAGCTGATGTCACTGCTGCTGAAGGACACACAGTTACACTTGACTGTTCATTTGAGACCAGCTTTACTTCGAATGCTAATTTGTTCTGGTACAAACAAGAAGAAAATGATTTCTTAAGGTTTTTGATACAACACTACAGTTCAGAGAAAGGACAGAAATCAGCAGGAAGATTTCACACGGAAATCAAGAACAAGTCAGTTCCTCTGACGATCCAGAAGCTTCAGGTGTCTGACTCTGCTGTGTACTACTGTGCTCTGAGGCCCACAGTGACAGGAAACACCAAAACTCTGTACAAAAACCTCTGGAGCAAAGACAACACAATACTCCACAACATCCACTAGAGGGAGTCACACACTGTTACACTTCAATGGTTTCTTATGATCCAGTCTAGATTCAGTTGACAACAGTAAACTGAACAATAAAAGCCACAATGATGGAGAGAGTTTGCTGCATCATTTAAATCTTTCACTGAGAATCATCAGATCTGGATTCAGGAGAAGAAAATCAGCTGATCAGAGAGTTGATCACAGTCGTGATAATAAACACAAAGTCTGAACGTATAATCTACAATGTTTTAGCCTGAATGGTGATAATTGCATCTTCACCTCTTCTACTTCTTCTCTGAACATGTTTCACATTCACAGTCAGACTTTCTCTGCAGTTTGCAGCAGTGGAGCTTTTGGAGTTTTCAGAAAGTTGTTTCTCTCCAGATTGATTCAGGTGAATTTTCTGCAGGTTCCTCCTTCAGTCTGACCTTCCTGGATGATGATGATGATGATGATGATGCAGCATCACTGTCATTTCTAAAGCTTCCATCAGTCTGAATGGAAACAGAGCACAGCAAGAGGACGAGCTACACAACTCAATATGAAAGGCTTCATTTCAGACCTGAGAGCTGCTGAGTTCTCTCTATTGTTCATTCAGTACAAGTGAAAATAATGCTGCTGCTTTTAGTGTGGATCATGATCGTCTCCTTTCATTCTGGTAAGTTCTCAAAACATAAAGCAACATCTGAGAGTTAGTAGATGTTCATGGAAAAACAGGCTCTTTGGATTAAATACATTTTTTAAAAATCAACTTCAGTCTAAAAATGTTTGAATATTTCATCCAAGCGTCATGTTGAAATATCTTTTTGTTTTTTTCAGGATTCTCTGAGGATTTAGTGAAACCATTTAAAGATGAAGAGATGGCTTCAGAAGGAGACACTGTGACTCTCTCCTGCAACTATTCAGGTTCTGTTTATTACCTCTACTGGTATCAACAGAAGTCCAGTTCATCTCCACAGTTTCTCATCGCAGATTATTCAGAGAAAACACCAGGACTATCTTTACAACATGACAAGAAAACTAGAGAGTTTCATCTGAACATCTCCTCTGCTGCAGTGACTGACTCTGCTGTGTACTACTGTGCTGTGAAGCCCACAGTGACAGGAAACACCAAAACTCTGTACAAAAACCTTTGGAGCAAAGACAACACAATACTCCACAACATCCACTAGAGGGAGTTACACACTGTTACACTTCAAGGCTCCATACATCACTGACAGATCACACAATGTGACTTATCACCATAACATGGTTGGTACCACAGACTCTGGAATCAACTACGTTTCTTCTCATCTATATCAAAGATTTTTCCTTGTTGTTCTTTCTGGCTGTGATTTTTTTGTGGTGTACCACAGGGTTCAATCATAGGTCCTATCATTTTCAATGTATGTGTACTTGTGATCCAATAATTTCTAAATAAATCACCAGTTTCCATTGTTTTACAGACTGTGATTATATATCATGTTAAAATCCTTCCTGCAACATCTGAGTCTAGAACTCAGATCCTTCTACTTGCCCCTACAATTCAGTAAACCAGGTAAAATCAATTGTTTCTGAACTGTCTGCCGATGTTATTCAAACTGCTGATACTCTGTGTGTAATATTGTGTGATGACCTTTCCTTTCATCATCTGATGATAATCCTGAAAAGATGATCTATCCTTTAAATCATCACAGAGAATCTTTTGTAAATCTCGACGTACTGGTACAAATATCTGCTCCAGTCTGTTCAGCAGGAGGAAGTGTCACAGAGAGAAGAGAAAATACAGATCTAAGAGGAGACGGAGAGATTCAGGGAGGAGCTGAGCTGTTACTGAACTATAGAAGAGAGAGGAACTTCCATATTCAGCACAGTTCAATACACAAACCATCAACATTACCTTTATTCAACATGCTGTCATTGGACTATTATGTACTGTCTCTACTGTTTGTCTCTACTCTAACAGGTATGTGAGATCATGCAGCAAAATGAATGTAAATTATGTATTGAAACATTTACTCAATGTTTAACAGAGTTCTCTGTTTCTTTAGGAGTCAGCTGTGAAGAACTGACTCCAATCAAGACTGAAGAGTTCAGTTCAGAAGGCAGCACTGTTACTCTGTCCTACAACTACACCAGAAAGGCAACTGGTGGTGATGAGTTTTACTGGTATCGAAAATATCCAGGAAAACCACCAGAGTTCCTCATCTTTCACTTGGGAAATCAAAATGAAACAAAGTCTGGACTGTCAGTTACAGTGAGTGGTGATAAAGCCAGAATGGATCTGCAGATCTCCTCTGCTGCAGTGACTGACTCTGCTCTGTACTACTGTGCTGTGAAGCCCACAATGACAGCAAACCCACAGTCTCTGTACAAAAACACAAGCTGACACACTGACAAGCTGCTGGAAGCCTTTTGTCCACACTGTTGAACTCTACTTTTTACCTCCACTAGAGGGCCACATTATCAAGTAGGCAGTGCACTACTTCCTCACTGTGTTCAACCACTGTGTCAATAATAACTGCTGCTGTGAAGAGAACAACTGTCAGAGTGAATATTGAACATCAGATAGTTTCTCCTGTTGATTTAAACCTTGTTGTAGAGATGGAACATTGGCTGTGGATTATTCTTGCTGCTCTTTTCTTTGGTAAGATAGAAAGCACAACATGTTTCCTCTTCAGACACTTTAACATATTACTGAGCTCTACAGTCAGAGCTTTTAATGTTTATTATACAGGAAATCAGAGCACATCATTTCTGCTGACATTTGTTACCTTGTAAAAACACTTTCTATGGTTGAAAGTGACAATGATCAGTGAAAATCACATCTGTTCTACATGTGTGTGTGTGTGTGACTCTCTGGATAGGTAACTCTTTAAACCTACTGACTGTTCTCCTTTAATCAATCATCTTTCTTGATTCATCTCTTCCTCTGCATGTTCTGTTCTTCCCAGAGTGTAAAGGAGAAGACAGAGTGATGCAGCCAACAGGTGATGTCACAGCTGCTGAAGGACACACAGTTACACTTGATTGTAAATTTGAGACCAGTTCCTCGGACTACACACTATTCTGGTACAAACAAGAAATTAATGATTTCCCAAAGCTTTTGATACAACACTACATTTCAGAGAAAGGACAAAAGTCATCAGGACGATTTCAAACTGAAATCAAGAACAAGTCAGTTCCTCTGAGGATCCAGAAGCTTCAAGTGTCTGACTCTGCTGTGTACTACTGTGCTCTGAGGCCCACAGTGACAGGAAACACCAAAACTCTGTACAAAAACCTTTGGAGCAAAGACAACACAATACTCCACAACATCCACTAGAGGGAGTCACACACTGTTACACTACAGGGCTCCATACATCACTGACGGATAACACAATGTGACTTATCACCATAACATGGTTGGTACCACAGACTCAGGTATTAACTGCTTTTCTTCTCATCTTTATTAAAGACTTTCCTTTGTTGGTCTTTCCAGCTGTGATTTTTTTGTGGTGTACCACAGGGTTCAATCATAGGTCCTCTCATTTTCAATGTACGTGTCCCGTGGATCAAATTATTTCTAAATAAATCGCAATTTTCCATTGTTTTACAGACTGTGATTATATATCATATTAAAATCCTTCCTGCAACATCTGAGTCTAGAACTCAGATCCTTCTACTTGCCCCTACAATTCAGTAAACCAGGTAAAATCAATTCTTTCTGAACAGTCTGTCGATGTTATTCAAACTGCTGATACTCTGTGTGTAATATTGTGCGATGACCTTTCCTTTCATCATCTGATGATGATCCTGAAAAGGTGATCTATCCTTTAAATCATCGCAGAAAACCTTTTGTAAATCTGAAAGTAATGGTACAAATATCTGCTCCAGTCTGTTCACCAGGAGGAAGTGTCATAGAGAGAAGAGAAAATACAGATCTAAGAGGAGACGGAGAGATTCAGGGAGGAGCTGAGCTGTTACTGAACTATAGAAGAGAGAGGAACTTCCATATTCAGCACAGTTCAATACACAAACCATCAACATTACCTTTATTCAACATGCTGTCATTGGACTATTATGTACTGTCTCTACTGTTTGTCTCTACTCTAACAGGTATGTGAGATCATCAGGAAAATGAATGTAAATTATGTATTGAAACATTTACATCATGTTATAACAGAGTTCTCTGTTTCTTTAGGAGTCAGCTGTGAAGAACCGACTCCAGTCAAGACTGAAGAGTTCAGTTCAGAAGGCAGCACTGTTTCTCTGTCCTACAACTACTCCAGAGGAGCAACTAGTAATGATTACTTCTTCTGGTATCGACAATATCCAGGAAAACCACCAGAGTTCCTCATCCTTCACTTGGGAACTCAAAATGAAACAAAGTCTGGACTGTCAGTTACAGTGAGTGGTGATAAAACCAGAATGGATCTGCAGATCTCCTCTGCTGCAGTGACTGACTCTGCTCTGTACTACTGTGCTGTGAGGCCCACAGTGACAGGAAACCCACAGTCTCTGTACAAAAACCTTTGGAGCAAAGACAACACAATACTCCACAACATCCACTAGAGGGAGTCACACACTGTGAAAACACTGAGTTTTCAGAGACTGTGTCTGTGGACTGACGACACAAACATCACAAAAACTAAACCATAAATACAAAGACAGTTAAATCTCACTGAGGAAGGAGCAGAGAGGTGATTGCCTGATCCCGCCCACTTTAGTCCACCTCAGCCAATGAGATTGTTTGTGTGTCCAGAGCAGAAATGTTGGAGGAACTAAAAGCACAATCAGCTTGATGTTGAGGAGAAGGGCTGTGCAGCAGAGAGGCTGTTTAGTTTCTTCATTCTACTGCAGTGGAAGAACATTGTTCATCTGCTGTCTGTTTGGCTTCAACTCCTCCAAAGACATGTTGCTTTACCTCTTTTGGTTTTTCTCTCACTTCATAGGTGAGTTTGACAACAAATCAGTGTCTCAGTTAACCTGCTGTATCAACAAGATATTTGTTCATAACTCTTTGATCTGTGGAAGTTAAAGATTTCCTTTATATAAATAGAGCATGTTGTGTTTAATGCATTTCAAAATGATCATATAAATGAAAAAGCCAAGAACCTCATTGAGTCTCTTGATGTCAGAATCTCTTGCAGACTAACTCATATGAATAACACTAATTTTGCAGCCATGGGCTCCATGAACAGCATAAAGCCAGAAAGTCCTGAAGAAGTTGTTGAAGAGAGAACAACCATCAACCTGACCTGTAAATATGAGGGTGCTATCAACAATATCCAGTGGTACCAACAATACCAGAGATCCAGACCAGAGTTCCTGCTCTACATCACAGAGGGAGGATTGATTCATCCAACTCTTTCTGATTTCACAGCTCACATTAACAAGACAGAGAAACGTGTAGATCTGGAGATCATCTCAGCTAAAGTGACTGACTCTGCTGTGTACTACTGTGCTCTGCAGCCCACAGTGACAGGAAACACCAAAACTCTGTACAAAAACCTTTGGAGCAAAGACAACACAATACTCCGCAACATCCACTAGAGGGAGTCACACACTGTTACACTACAGGGCTCCATACATCACTGACAGATAACACAATGTGACTTATCACCATAACATGGTTGGTACCACTGACTCAGGTATTAACTGCTTTTCTTCTTATTTTTATTAAAGATGTTCATTTGTTGTTCTGTCCAACTGTGATTTTTTGGTGGTGTACCACAGGGTCCAATCATAGGTCCTCTCATTTTCAATGTGCAAGGCCTTTCGATCCAATAATTTCTAATTAAATCATCAGTTTCCATTGTTTTACAGTCTGTGATTATATATCATGTTAAAATCCTTCCTGCAACATCTGAGTCTAGAACTCAGATCCTTCTACTTGGCCCTACAATTCAGTAAACCACGTAAAATCAATTCTTTCTGAACTGTCTGCCGATGTTATTCAAACTGCTGATACTCTGTGTGTAATATTGTGTAATGACCTTTCCTTTCATCATCTGATGATAATCCTGAAAAGATGATCTATCCTTTAAATCATCACAGAGAATCTTTTGTAAACCTGAAAGTAATGGTACAAATATCTGCTCCAGTCTGTTCACCAGGAGGAAGTGTCACAGAGAGAAGAGAAAATACAGATCTAAGAGGAGACGGAGAGATTCAGGGAGGAGCTGAGCTGTTACTGAACTATAGAAGAGAGAGGAACTTCCATATTCAGCACAGTTCAATACACAAACCATCAACATTACCTTTATTCAACATGCTGTCATTGGACTATTATGTACTGTCTCTACTGTTTGTCTCTACTCTAACAGGTATGTGAGATCATCAGGAAAATGAATGTAAATTATGTATTGAAACATTTACATCATGTTATAACAGAGTTCTCTGTTTCTTTAGGAGTCAGCTGTGAAAAACTGAGTCCAGTCAAGACTGAAGAGTTCAGTTCAGAAGGCAGCACTGTTACTCTGTCCTACAACTACTCCAAGGCTGCTGATTACAACGATAATTTCTACTGGTATCGACAATATCCAGGAAAACCACCAGAGTTCCTCATCTCTCACTTGGGAACTCAAAATGAAACAAAGTCTGGACTGTCAGTTACAGTGAGTGGTGATAAAACCAGAATGGATCTGCAGATCTCCTCTGCTGCAGTGACTGACTCTGCTCTGTACTACTGTGCTGTGAAGCCCACAGTGACAGCAAACCCACAGTCTCTGTACAAAAACACAAGCTGACACACTGACAAGCTGCTGGAAGCCTTTTCTCCACACTGTTGAACTCTACTTTTTACCTCCACTAGAGGGCCACATTATCAAGTAGGCGGTGCACTACTTCCTCACTGTGTTCAACCACTGTGTCAATAATAACTGCTGCTGTGAAGAGAACAACTGTCAGAGTCAATGTTGAACATCAGATAGTTTCTCCTGTTGATTTAAACCTTGTTGTAGAGATGGAACATTGGCTGTGGATTATTCTTGCTGCTCTTTTCTTTGGTAAGATAGAAAGCACAACATGTTTCCTCTTCAGACACTTTAACATATTACTGAGCTCTACAGTCAGAGCTTTTAATGTTTATTATACAGGAAATCAGAGCACATCATTTCTGCTGACATTTGTTACCTTGTAAAAACACTTTCTATGGTTGAAAGTGACAATGATCAGTGAAAATCACATCTGTTCTACATGTGTGTGTGTCTGACTCTCTGGATAGGTAATTCTTTAAACCTACTGACTGTTCTCCTTTAATCAATCATCTTTCTTGATTCATCTCTTCCTCTGCATGTTCTGTTCTTCCCAGAGTGTAAAGGAGAAGACAGAGTGATCCAGCCAACAGCTGATGTCACTGCTGCTGAAGGAGACACAGTTACACTTGATTGTTCATTTGAAACCAGCGATACCTTGAATGCTTATTTGTTCTGGTACAAACAAGAAGAAAATGACTTTCCCAAGTATGTATTACGACGTGATTCTTATGGAACAATATCTAATGCTCCAGACTTCACGGAAGAAAGATTTAATGCAACAATCAAGAACAAGACAGTTCCTCTGAAGATCCAGAAGCTTCAGGTGTCTGACTCTGCTGTGTACTACTGTGCTCTGAGGCCCACAGTGACAGGAAACACCAAAACTCTGTACAAAAACCTTTGGAGCAAAGACAACACAATACTCCACAACATCCACTAGAGGGAGTCACACACTGTTACACTTCAATGGTTTCTTATGATCCAGTCTAGATTCAGTTGACAACAGTAAACTGAACAATAAAAGCCACAATGATGGAGAGAGTTTGCTGCATCATTTAAATCTTTCACGAGAATCATCAGATCTGGATTCAGGAGAAGAAAATCAGCTGATCAGAGAGTTGATCACAGTCGTCATAATAAACAAAGTCTGAACGTATAATCTACAATGTTTTAGCTTGAATGGTGATAATTGCATCTTCACCTCTTCTACTTCTTCTCTGAACATGTTTCACATTCACAGTCAGACTTTCTCTGCAGTTTGCAGCAGTGGAGCTTTTGGAGTTTTCAGAAAGTTGTTTCTCTCCAGATTGATTCAGGTGAATTTTCTGCAGGTTCCTCCTTCAGTCTGACCTTCCTGGATGATGATGATGATGATGATGATGATGATGCAGCATCACTGTCATTTCTAAAGCTTCCATCAGTCTGAATGGAAACAGAGCACAGCAAGAGGAGGAGCTACACAACTCAATATGAAAGGCTTCATTTCAGAGCTGAGAGCTGCTGAGTTCTCTCTATTGTTCATTCAGTACAAGTGAAAATAATGCTGCTGCTTTTAGTTTGGATCATGATCGTCTCCTTTTATTCTGGTAAGTTCTCAAAACATAAAGCAACATCTGAGAGTTCGTAGATGTCCATGGAAAAACAGGCTCTTTGGATTAAATACATTTTTTAAAAATCAACTTCAGTCTAAAAATGTTTGAATATTTCATCCAAGCGTCATGTTGAAATATCTTTTTGTTTTTTTCAGGATCCTCTGAGGATTTAGTGAAACCATTTAAAGATGAAGAGATGGCTTCAGAAGGAGACACTGTGACTCTCTCCTGCAACTATTCAGGTTCTGTTTATTACCTCTACTGGTATCAACAGAAGTCCAGTTCATCTCCACAGTTTCTCATTGCAGATTATTCAGAGAACACACCAGGACTATCTTTACAACATGACAAGAAAACTAGAGAGTTTCATCTGAACATCTCCTCTGCTGCAGTGACTGACTCTGCTGTGTACTACTGTGCTCTGAGGCCCACAGTGACAGGAAACACCAAAACTCTGTACAAAAACCTTTGGAGCAAAGACAACACAATACTCCACAACATCCACTAGAGGGAGTCACACACTGTGAAAACACTGAGTTTTCAGAGACTGTGTCTGTGGACTGACGACACAAACATCACAAAAACTAAACCATAAATACAAAGACAGTTAAATCTCACTGAGGAAGGAGCAGAGAGGTGATTACCTGGCCCCGCCCACTTTAGTCCACCTCAGCCAATGAGATTCTTTGTGTGTCCAGAGCAGAAATGTTGGAGGAACTAAAAGCACAATCAGCTTGATGTTGAGGAGAAGGGCTGTGCAGCAGAGAGACTGTTTAGTTTCTTCATTCTACTGCAGTGGAAGAACATTGTTCATCTGCTGTCTGTTTGGCTTCAACTCCTCCAAAGACATGTTGCTTTACCTCTTTTGGTTTTTCTCTCACTTCATAGGTGAGTTTGACAACAACTCAGTGTCTCAGTTAACCTGCTGTATCAACAAGATATTTGACCTCCATTTTATCACTTTCACAGTTGAAACTTCACAATAATCTGTCTTTGTCATGAAGTCCTGTACAATCTAGTTATGATGTGAGCTACAGTTGAGCTGTTTGTGTCCACAGAGTAACACTGTACAGAGACATTTTCCACTGTCTTCTCCTCTCAGCCTCATGGACAATGTTAGTCTAATGCTTCATTCTCTACTTTTTCCAGGACTAATAGCTGGAGACACAATCTATCCTGTAAGAGATGAAGTCAGTGGAAGAGAAGGAAAATCTGTCACACTCTCATGTCAATATCAGACAACCTACACCTATGTTTACCTTTACTGGTACAGACATGATTCTGACCTTCAGGCACCTCAGTTTATACTCTATAAAGGAGCAAAGGGCAGCACAGCTGATTATAATCCTACCCCGAGTCGATATCAATCCGAAACAACAGGCACATCAACTGAACTGACCATCAGCAGACTAACCCTGAACGACGCAGCTCTCTACTACTGTGCTCTAGAAACACAGTGATACAAAGTGAAGAAGAGGCTGTACAAAAACCTGAACAGATATCTGACTCCTCTTCAAAGAGGAGGGAAGTGGTTTTCAAACCACAGCTTCATATCACATGGATTCTGCTACTTCCTGTTTTATCAGAGTCACCGTGGTTACAGCTGCTAATCAAACACTGTGGGAGGATTCACATGAGCAGCTGATCCACATCAATGACAAACCAACTGGATGATGCTTCAAACACAAGACTCCATGAAAACAAATGGACACTGACTTACTCCCTTAATCTTCATACTCTGTGGGTCATTAGGCCAAAATCAGCTGCTTCCATTGTTCACCATCCTTGACAACATGTAGAGCTAAACACCAAATACACACTGAAGCATTAACTAATAAAACTCTGAAATCAACAGCACTTTATACTTTCAAACATTGAAATTTAAGGAAAAACTCAAAGTAGAATCAAACTAACAACTGGAGTTTCATCAAGTTTCAACATCACATGATTTAAACTTCCACATTCACTCCACCATCTTTGTATCTGACCAACAGATACTGAACCGTCAGTTTACATTGAAGAGAGAAACACTGTGAAAAGAACAAGAGTCACATGTTGCTCAAATATTCATCCTCAGTTTACCTGTAATCTTTCTGATAAAGATGTTAAAGGAGCTGCAGCAGCTTCACAACAATCAGCAGCTTTTATCTGCTCAGGAACAAAGTGAATCTGCAGCAGCTGTAAAACAGGAAACACGTCAGCTGAAATGTCCAATCATGACTACATACAACACAAGTTAGACCAGGAAAGGAGAGAGGTACAAACATGTGTTTAGTGTAAAGTTGTCAGTTGGGGGAATAACACAGGGCTGTGAATGAGCCCTGTCACTGTGATCAGGCTCCTCCTTCTGATCCACCATCTTAGTGTTGATGAAGACTAAACTGAGAGACCACAGCCTGCTTTATACTTGCTGTAGCTCACAGTGACTCAACACTGCAGACATGATGCGTCTGTTCATCTCAGTGCTGCTGGCTATGTGCCTTGGTATGAACACTACTGTTTCTGTGACATCAATCCAACACTGACATGATTCTACAACAGCACACTGATACTGTTTGTTGGTGTTTTACAGAATGCAGAGCACAAAAAGAAAACGTGCTGCAACCAAAAGGAGACGTGACCGCTACTGAAGGAGAAGCAGTAACACTTGACTGTGGATATAACAGCAGTTCAAATACTCCAGATCTCTACTGGTACAAACAGGATGGAAACCACAGCCCCAAATTCATCCTGAGCCGCTTTAAACTGGATGAAGGAAACACAGCAGACGACCACAAGGAGAGATTTTCATCCACTCTGAATTCCACCGTCAGATCAGTTCCTCTGAAGATCCAGAAGCTTCAGGTGTCTGACTCTGCTGTGTACTACTGTGCTCTGAGGCCCACAGTTACAGGAAACACCAAAACTCTGTACAAAAACCTTTGGAGCAAAGACAACACAATACTCCACAACATCCACTAGAGGGAGTCACACACTGTTACACTTCAATGGTTTCTTATGATCCAGTCTAGATTCTTTGTAGTGATGATAAAAAAAGGAAATAAAAAATTCAAGATAAAACACAGAATGACAAAGTTTTGTTTCATTCAACACAAACTCTGATGATATTGAGGTGTTATGGGATGTTACATGTGACTTTAACTATTACACTCTGACGTCTTTTTTTTTTTTTTAATTTAAGGTAAACACAAGAAACTTGTGCCACAGAAAATGGACAAGACTCAGTGAATAGCTCCCTAAGCTTAACATGTCCTATGATAACTATTAATTTAGCTGTACAGACTAATGAGCAGTGATAACTAACATGTCTTTGGGGTCATCAGGTGGGAACCTCCTTTCACCAGTGTTTCGTCTAGTTGGTCCCACGACACCTCCAGGAGGCAAGACAGTGATCACTGGCGTCCCAGAGTCACTCCCCTAATGCCAGCCATCACTGCTCCTCACACCACCACTATTTTCTTTATCTTGCCTATGCTACCACAAACAACACCATCATCAACTCTGACAAAACACACTAACAGATTCAGCAAACAAACTCCCCTAAACAGTTGGAGAAAGTGGCGGCCATTTTGAATGAGGGAGGTAGAGTCTAATAAAGCTGAAGTGAAACTGTGTAGGGAAAATATTTTTTGAGGTTCTTTCTGACAATATTGACAATGAAAAAAATATTAAATCATTAAATATTAAAAAAAAAAAAAAAAATCCAGTAATCATATAGAGGTTGAGTCATCAGATATTCTGTTATATTTAATATTTCATAGATTTTGGTTCGAATGGATTTTATTCTCATCTACATAAAATACATTTCATTTATTTTCTGAAATTATGTTTTATTATGGTGTACCACACGGTTCAATCCTAGGTCCTCTACATTTACATTTACATGATTATTTAGTATTAAATTATTTTATACTATATCAGTTTCCATTGTTTTGCTGACAATATGTGATTATTATTGCTGTCAATCGATTAAAAAAGTTAATCAAGTGAATCACATTAACAGGCTGTGATTAATCATGATTAATCATACATTTAAAATACTAGTAAAACAATATTATTGACTTGTTGCTAACATTAGCAAAGATGTGCTTTGCTCGAAGATGGGACCCCAAACTCACTGTGCTTCGGTGGAAAGACAGTTCATCACTGCAGTATTTCCATATGACTTTGGTTTTATTCAAACTTCCATTCGAAAGCTTTCTAAATCGAAATATGCCGTTAAGGACAAAGGGATCCGTCTCCTCGCTCAGCATTGTTGGCTGTGTTTACCATCAGGCAGTAAGACATCCACGCTTGGACGACTACAGGAGGAAGTTGTGGTCAAACTTGGTGATATGATTAAATTTCTTTTTTTTTTTTTAAAGTAATGCGTTAAGGTTTCCAGATTAATCATGAGCATTAACATTCACAGCCCTAGTGATTATATATTACCTTTAAGTCCAGTATTTATGGCAGCTGGTTTATTGCATGTTACATGCTTGAGTTCAACACCTTCCTACAAATGAATGTCTAAAAAAGAGATGCTTTTTGTTTTTGAAATCAAATCTTGTTAAATTGTTGCTTTTTAAGCAAAACACTCATACTCTGGATGTAACACTGGACAATACCATTTGATTTCATTTTCAGTTGACTTCAGTTGCACAGTCTCCGATTCGAAGTATAAATTATGTCGTTCTTGTGTCTGCAAATCATGAACGGTTGATTCACCCTTAAATTCACAGGTACCTTTTTCTAACTCACGGTATAAAATAATAACCAAAAACAGAATGAAAAAAAACAATCTGCTCCAGTCTGTTCACCAGGAGGAAGTGTCACAGAGAGAAGAGAAAATACAGATCTAAGAGGAGACGGAGAGATTCAGGGAGGAGCTGAGCTGTTACTGAACTATAGAAGAGAGAGGAACTTCCATATTCAGCACAGTTCAATACACAAACCATCAACATTACCTTTATTCAACATGCTGTCATTGGACTATTATGTTCTGTATCTACTGTTTGTCTCTACTCTAACAGGTATGTGAGATCATGCAGCAAAATGAATGTAAATTATGTATTGAAACATTTACATCATGTTAAAACAGAGTTCTCTGTTTCTTTAGGAGTCAGCTGTGAAAAACTGAGTCCAGTCAAGACTGAAGAGTTCAGTTCAGAAGGCAGCTCTGTTACTCTGTCCTACAACTACTCCACAAAGGCAGCTAGTAATGATTACTTCTTCTGGTATCGACAATATCCAGGAAAACCACCAGAATTCCTCATCTCTCACACAGGGACAGGAAAAGAAGTATCAGATCCAGTATCTGGACTGTCTTTTAAAGTGAGTGAAAATCAAACCAGAATGGATCTGAACATCTCCTCTGCTGCAGTGACTGACTCTGCTGTGTACTACTGTGCTCTGAGGCCCACAGTGACAGGAAACACCAAAACTCTGTACAAAAACCTTTGGAGCAAAGACAACACAATACTCCACAACATCCACTAGAGGGAGTCACACACTGTGAAAACACTGAGTTTTCAGAGACTGTGTCTGTGGACTGACGACAAACATCACAAAAACTAAACCATAAATATAAAGACAGTTAAATCTCACTGAGGAAGGAGCAGAGAGGTGATTACCTGGCCCCGCCCACCTTAGTCCACCTCAGCCAATGAGATTGTTTGTGTGTCCAGAGCAGAAATGTTGGAGGAACTAAAAGCACAATCAGCTTGATGTTGAGGAGAAGGGCTGTGCAGCAGAGAGGCTGTTTAGTTTCTTCATTCTACTGCAGTGGAAGAACATTGTTCATCTGCTGTCTGTTTGGCTTCAACTCCTCCAAAGACATGTTGCTTTACCTCTTTTGGTTTTTCTCTCACTTCATAGGTGAGTTTGACAACAAATCAGTGTCTCAGTTAACCTGCTGTATCAACAAGATATTTGTTAATAACTTTATTTATTTTTTTGAAGTTAAAGATTTCCATTATATAAATAGAGCTTTTTGTGTTTAATGCATTTCAAAATGATCATATAAATGAAAAAGCCAAGAACCTCATTGAGTCTCTTGATGTCAGAATCTCTTGCAGACTAACTCATATGAATAACACTAATTTTGCAGCCATGGGCTCCATGAACAGCATAAAGCCAGAAAGTCCTGAAGAAGTTATTGAAGAGAGAAGAACCATCAGCCTGACCTGTAAATATGAGGGTGCTATCAGCAATATCCAGTGGTACCAACAATACCAGAGATCCAGACCAGAGTTCCTGCTCTACATCACAGAGGGATGATTGATTCATCCAACTCTTTCTGATTTCACAGCTCACATTAACAAGACAGAGAAACGTGTAGATCTGGAGATCATCTCAGCTAAAGTGACTGACTCTGCTGTGTACTACTGCGCTCTGCAGCCCACAGTGACAGGAAACACCAAAACTCTGTACAAAAACCTTTGGAGCAAAGACAACACAATACTCCACAACATCCACTAGAGGGAGTCACACACCACCTATTCTCACATTACATGTTGATATTACCCAAATCCAATCTTTTGGCCACTAAGGGACTCAAATCTGATTTTATCAAGCAAGTACTGATTTCCAAATCTGATTTTACACAGTAATAGGTCACTTGCATATGTGGCCCCTAGATCCGCTTCATATCTGATCTCTGCTCCTGTCAGAACAGTCCAACTGGAATTCATGTTTTTTTATTTTCTTCTTTTACATCTCACCACCACAATCACTGTCCCTGCAGAAACGTCAAAAACCAACTATAACTTAACTTAATCATTACTTTTCCCTATCAGTATGCAAATCAAAACGAAAATCAACGACATATGCATTAATTTTTTAGCAAACTATTTTTAATTTCTATTCAAGTTGGAAGGGAAGATAAAGCAAAGTGCACTTTACAGGAGCTCTCTATTCACCCACAAAGTACAACACAAACCATAAAAAAAACTTCATAGAAAGTACAACAGCACAATAGTATAATCGAATGTTTTCTTACCTTACAGTTCTCTCAAGTTGCCTTTTGCTTCAAACTCTATCTCAATGGGCTTCTTTAAGGTGAAAATGAGCCGGAATGTTGAAATGTGAATTCCTTGTGTTTCTGGTTTGCGAATCTGATCCGAAAAAATGCAAAATGGACGGAAAATGATCAACTTTCTAGAGTCTTCATCTTCTCATCACTCTTCAGAAAACATCCAGAATTATTCTTCCTGGCAGACCTCTTTGTGGTCTCCTCTCCGCTCATAGTTGATGAGCCAATGTAGTTGCAGAGAGATAGTTAGTGTCAAAAAGTTCAAATTTGGTGCAGGTTGTAAGTGACTTGAAGTGACAAAGTTGGTGACACTATAAGAACAGACAGCTTCAACTCATCCCTACATTATCATCTTCATCATTGTAACAGCTACATTACAGTAAGAGCTTTAGTGCTACCATCACGTCAGTCCTCACCACTGGTATTAAGTGCTCTTCACAGAAGGTCCCCGTTCACTGCCAAACCACCACACATGCCACATGACCTGAAATGCAGTAACAGCAATATTTTTACAATAAGTTTAAGAGTGGTATAGTTTTGCATTTCTTACCTTTCCAGTTGTCAGCGATGAGACACATGATGGAGCACTGAAGAAAAATGCCACTGTAACAGTAGATGTGTCTCATCTGGCTGCAAAACAACCTTGAACTATCTTCAGAGGAAAATTTAGTGAAACCACAAAATGTCCAAACCCAAGTGTTTCTGGGTATCTGAACTTTACAAAAGCTCTCTAATGTTGCTGTAAAATAAACAACTTTAATTTTCAGTAAAATATATATATTGAAAGAAAGTTTTAAGTGTAGACTACTTTACAGTAAACCTTGGCTTTACAGAGCTCTCAAGCCACAACACTGGTCACTCCTTTACAGCAGTATCTTTTAGAGAAATGCAACAGAATAATTGTCTTACCTTACAATTGCCTTCTGTGATGAAGCAGCCCAGCTTCAGTTAGTTTCTTGTTATCGCAGTCCGTGTTTTAGATTTTAACACAAAAGTATCTGTGACTAGGGTTGCACAAGGAGGCACATTACCCTACGTAATGTAACCTATGAGCGAGAGGGAATGATGAGTTTTACTGGTATCGACAATATCCAGGAAAACCACCAGAGTTCCTCATCTTTCACTTGGGAACTCAAAATGAAACAAAGCCTGGACTGTCAGTTACAGTGAGTGGTGATAAAACCAGAATGGATCTGCAGATCTCCTCTGCTGCAGTGACTGACTCTGCTCTGTACTACTGTGCTGTGAAGCCCACAGTGACAGCAAACCCACAGTCTCTGTACAAAAACACAAGCTGACACACTGACAAGCTGCTGGAAGCCTTTTCTCCACACTGTTGAACTCTACTTTTTACCTCCACTAGAGGGCCACATTATCAAGTAGGCGGTGCACTACTTCCTCGCTGTGTTCAACCACTGTGTCAATAATAACTGCTGCTGTGAAGAGAACAACTGTCAGAGTGAATGTTGAACATCAGCTAGTTTCTCCTGTTGATTTAAACCTTGTTGTAGAGATGGAACATTGGCTGTGGATTATTCTTGCTGCTCTTTTCTTTGGTAAGATAGAAAGCACAACATGTTTCCTCTTCAGACACTTTAACATATTACTGAGCTCTACAGTCAGAGCTTTTAATGTTTATTATACAGGAAATCAGAGCACATCATTTCTGCTGACATTTGTTACCTTGTAAAAACACTTTCTATGGTTGAAAGTGACAATGATCAGTGAAAATCACATCTGTTCTACATGTGTGTGTGTCTGACTCTCTGGATAGGTAACTCTTTAAACCTACTGACTGTTCTCCTTTAATCAATCATCTTTATTGATTCATCTCTTCCTCTGCATGTTCTGTTCTTCCCAGAGTGTAAAGGAGAAGACAGAGTGATCCAGCCAACAGCTGATGTCACAGCTGCTGAAGGACACACAGTTACACTTGACTGTTCATTTGAGACCAGAGTTACCTCGGATGCTAATTTATTCTGGTACAAACAAGAAGAAAATGATTTCCCAAGGTTTTTGATGCAACACCACATTTCAGAGAAAGGACAGAAATCAGCAGGAAGATTTCACACGGAAATCAAGAACAAGTCAGTTCCTCTGAAGATCCAGAAGCTTCAGGTGTCTGACTCTGCTGTGTACTACTGTGCTCTGCAGCCCACAGTGACAGGAAACACCAAAACTCTGTACAAAAACCTTTGGAGCAAAGACAACACAATACTCCACAACATCCACTAGAGGGAGTCACACACTGTTACACTTCAATGGTTTCTTATGATCCAGTCTAGATTCTTTTCACTCATGAGACACAGATGTGATGAAGAGCTTTAGAGATGAAGATAATGTGACATATGAGTCTCCTCCTACTGACTGCAGAGGTGCTGCTTGGCAGAGAACTGTTTGATTCCAGCTGTGAACATCAGACCAAACACAACTCACAAAACCACTCAACTTCTTCCCACTGAACATTCAGTGACAACATTTCACCTCTGTGAACATGGACAGACTCACTGTAATTTTCTTCTTCTCAGCTCTCGTAGGTTCGTATGTTTTAGACAAGAAAACCTGGAACACAAAGACATTTTCAAAGCTTTACAGAACCAGTTTAGAAATTCCTTTTAGCTAAAGTTCAATTTAACATTTCAAAGGTACAAATCTAGATAATAAAGTATCACTAATAACTGCTGACTCTATTGTTAACAGGATCATTTGTTTCCAAATAAATGTGTGTTTTTCAAATGTTGAATATGTGACTTTGGAACAGAACTCTAAATATAACATGTTGTTTCCCTCACTAGGTAACAGCCTGGAAGATGATATTACTGCCAGCAGTGCTGAGCTGTCCTGTAACTACAAAGTTAAAGCCAATAATCTGCAGTGGTATCGACAGGATCCTGGATCAGCTCCTCAGTATCTTCTCCTGATCACAGATACAAAATTGCCAACAGTGGCGAGAGCAAAATCTCTAGACCCTCGACTGACTGTTGAACTGAATGAAGAGAGAAATCAAGTCCATCTGAACATCTCCTCTGCTGCAGTGACTGACTCTGCTCTGTACTACTGTGCTCTGAGGCCCACAGTGACAGGAAACACCAAAACTCTGTACAAAAACCTTTGGAGCAAAGACAACACAATACTCCACAACATCCACTAGAGGGAGTCACACGCTGTGAAAACACTGAGCTTTCAGAGACTGTGTCTGTGGACTGACGACACAAACATCACAAAAACTAAACCATAAATACAAAGACAGTTAAATCTCACTGAGGAAGGAGCAGAGAGGTGATTACCTGGCCCCGCCCACTTTAGTCCACCTCAGCCAATGAAATTCTTTGTGTGTCCAGAGCAGAAATGTTGGAGGAACTAAAAGCACAATCAGCTTGATGTTGAGGAGAAGGGCTGTGCAGCAGAGAGGCTGTTTAGTTTCTTCATTCTACTGCAGTGGAAGAACATTGTTCATCTGCTGTCTGTTTGGCTTCAACTCCTCCAAAGACATGTTGCTTTACCTCTTTTGGTTTTTCTCTCACTTCATAGGTGAGTTTGACAACAAATCAGTGTCTCAGTTAACCTGCTGTATCAATAAGACATTTGTTCATAACTTTATTTATTTTTTTGAAGTTAAAAATTTCCATTATATAAATAGAGCTTTTTGTGTTTAATGCATTTCAAAATGATCATATAAATGAAAAAAACAAGAACCTCATTGAGTCTCTTGATGTCAGAATCTCTTGCAGACTAACTCACATGAATAACACTCATTTTGCAGCCATGGGCTCCATGAACAGCATAAAGCCAGAAAGTCCTGAAGAAGTTGTTGAAGAGAGAAGAACCATCAGCCTGACCTGTAAATATGAGGGTGCTATCAGCAATATCCAGTGGTACCAACAATACCAGAGATCCAGACCAGAGTTCCTGCTCTACATCACAGAGGGAGGATTGATTCATCGAACTCTTTCTGATTTCACAGCTCACATTAACAAGACAGAGAAACGTGTAGATCTGGAGATCATCTCAGCTAAAGTGACTGACTCTGCTGTGTACTACTGTGCTCTGCAGCCCACAGTGACAGGAAACACCAAAACTCTGTACAAAAACCTTTGGAGCAAAGACAACACAATACTCCACAACATCCACTAGAGGGAGTCACACACCACCTATTCTCACATTACATGCTGATCTTACCCAAATCCAATCTTTTGGCCACTAAGGGACTCAAATCTGATTTTATCAAGCAAGTACTGATTTCCAAATCTGATTTTACACAGTAATAGGTCACTTGCATATGTGGCCCCTAGATCCGCTTCATATCTGATCTCTGCTCCTGTCAGAACAGTCCAACTGGAATTCATGTTTTTTTATTTTCTTCTTTTACATCTCACCACCACAATCACTGTCCCTGCAGAAACGTCAAAAACCAACTATAACTTAACTTAATCATAACTTTTCCCTATCAGTATGCAAATCAAAACGAAAATCAACGACATATGCATTAATTTTTTAGCAAACTATTTTTAATTTCTATTCAAGTTGGAAGGGAAGATAAAGCAAAGTGCACTTTACAGGAGTTCTCTATTCACCCACAAAGTACAACACAAACCATAAAAAAAAACATCATAGAAAGTACAACAGCACAATAGTATAATCGAATGTTTTCTTACCTTACAGTTCTCTCAAGTTGCCTTTTGCTTCAAACTCTATCTCAATGGGCTTCTTTAAGGTGAAAATGAGCCGGAATGTTGAAATGTGAATTCCTTGTGTTTCTGGTTTGCGAATCTGATCCGAAAAAATGCAAAATGGACGGAAAATGATCAACTTTCTAGAGTCTTCATCTTCTCATCACTCTTCAGAAAACATCCAGAATTATTCTTCCTGGCAGACCTCTTTGTGGTCTCCTCTCCGCTCATAGTTGATGAGCCAATGTAGTTGCAGAGAGATAGTTAGTGTCAAAAAGTTCAAATTTGGTGCAGGTTGTAAGTGACTTGAAGTGACAAAGTTGGTGACACTATAAGAACAGACAGCTTCAACTCATCCCTATATTATCATCTTCATCATTGTAACAGCTACATTACAGTAAGAGCTTTAGTGCTACCATCACATGTCAGTCCTCACCACTGGTATTAAGTGCTCTTCACAGAAGGTCCCCGTTCACTGCCAAACCACCACACATGCCACATGACCTGAAATGCAGTAACAGCAATATTTTTACAATAAGTTTAAGAGTGGTATAGTTTTGCATTTCTTACCTTTCCAGTTGTCAGCGATGAGACACATGATGGAGCACTGAAGAAAAATGCCACTGTAACAGTAGATGTGTCTCATCTGGCTGCAAAACAACCTTGAACTATCTTCAGAGGAAAATTTAGTGAAACCACAAAATGTCCAAACCCAAGTGTTTCTGGGTATCTGAACTTTACAAAAGCTCTCTAATGTTGCTGTAAAATAAACAACTTTAATTTTCAGTAAAATATATATATTGAAAGAAAGTTTTAAGTGTAGACTACTTTACAGTAAACCTTGGCTTTACAGAGCTCTCAAGCCACAACACTGGTCACTCCTTTACAGCAGTATCTTTTAGAGAAATGCAACAGAATAATTGTCTTACCTTACAATTGCCTTCTGTGATGAAGCAGCCCAGCTTCAGTTAGTTTCTTGTTATCGCAGTCCGTGTTTTAGATTTTAACACAAAAGTATCTGTGACTAGGGTTGCACAAGGAGGCACATTACCCTACGTAATGTAACCTATGAGCGAGAGGGAAAGATGAGTGACCAAAAACGCAAATGTGTCCCGTTTTGCTGTCTCTCTCCCGCATTGACTCCAGAAGTTTTTTACCACCATGAGCAGCAGCAGTCCTGGTGTGACAGGATGTCCTGTGGTGTGACATCACTTCAAACACAATTAAACGACTTTTATTATGGTAACTAGCTTAAATAATTATATGTATTTGAAAACATTGCATAATCTAATTATATATGAAAAATAATAAACATTTTCAAGTATTTTTCACATTTACACAATATTTCCACTGGAGTGAGTGGTAAAAGATGGCACAAGCAAAGAATATACTGAAAAAACAGCTGTAAAAAAATAATATATGCAGAATTGTAATGATTATTCTTTAAGAATACTTGTTAAACTTAAAACATACCTGATTTTTATTTAAAATTAATAATATTACAATATTTGAATTTTATAGTAATACTATGTCACACCGCAGGACATATTTTGCCTGGATCTGTGAGATAAGCTTAAAAAAGTGACATAATGACAAAAGAAATCTGCTAACCTCTAACAGTTTCAAAAGCAACAGTATTTGACCTTTTCAAATTCATACAATTCTCAAGCAATTTAGAACTTTATTTTAAAAAATGCTGTTTCACCCTTATTTGTCATCTGCCCTGGACCAGAAACTGAACTAAATGACACGTCCTGTCTGTCTGTCCATCACAGCAGCTTCATTACAATCTGCTGATGCAATCATGGTTATATGCGGTTATATACATTAAACTGTGGCTGGCAAATTAAATTTAGTATTAATTTAATACTACAAACAATAACGTACTATATTAATGGGGGAACAAGTCAAATATCGTTGATATTTGCAAAGGCATGTTATTGTCCATCTGCACAACCCTAAAAGTAACTCGATGTGTCTGACAAAAGGCAAAATGGTGAAGTCCTCCAGTTCCTGGTTGGTGACACCACGCAGGTCTAACAATTACTCTTCAACCATTGAATCAGACAATAAAATAATTCAAACCGCTGTAAAAAAAAAAAAAATTCAAAAGCCAATTCTCCACCCTCTCCCTACATTTCAATAAACATCCAGATCATCGTTTTCCCGGGAGAAAGTGTCACCACCCTCAGGCTCATCATTAACTACGCAGTTATCAACGGTTCAAACTTGGCGGCAGTTATGAGATTAGAGTTAACACACACAGCATCTTCCAAACTCCAATCTCTTCTAATTCATAATTTCTAATTTACTTTTTTACTTGCTTTTTACTTGTAACAGCTGTAGCTTTCGTACTAAATCAGCAGAGGTGGAAAAAGTACAAAAATTTTGTATTCAAGTAAAAGTACCAATACTTTGATGAAATATTACTCAAGTAGAAGTAAAAGTACTCATCTGAAAATGTACTCAAGTAAAAGTAAAAAGTATTTCATTTGAAATGTACTTTAAGTAAAAGTTACTTAGTTACTTTCTTTGTGTGGGGTGTGATGGGAGTAAAAATAGGACATGGGGTCAGAAATCCAAAACTATTGTGTTTTTAATTAAAAAACAAGTGTAACAAATGTAAGTGCAAAAACAACAACTTCTTGTTCAGTTTAAGTAGCAACTTAAAGTTAGTTGTTTTGTAAAGTTAGTCACTGTTGGTTCTGGCCATTGTTTTACTGTCAATGGTTCTGGCGCGTATTTTTCCCCTGTAGGTTGAGTTGTTATTTTTACTCAGTAACGGATAGGATTTATAAAGTAACTAAGTACAATACTTGAGTAAAAACGTACTCAAGTAAAATACAAAATACCGATTTTAAATTGTACTTAAAAAATACAAAATACACAAAAAAAAAAGTATTCAATACAGTAACGTGAGTAAATGTATTTCGTTACTTTCCACCTCTGTAAATCAGATACATGACACTGAAAACCCCGGTCAGTAACAGCAACGAAACACGGTGTGGAAATCCATGTTTTTAGAAAGAAATAGGACATGAGTTTAGTTTTCTTACCCTTCAGCTGTCCTCGGTAAAAGAAGCAGTCATGTTGTTGGCGCAGGCTGCGTTAGCACAACAGTAGTTAACGTTAGCTAGCTAAGTAAGCTAATTAGCGGTATGTCGTCGCAGCGGCAAAGCAACCTTGAACGAAATGTCTCCGCCTAGAACGCGATGAAATGAGCGGAAATACAAAGTTTTGAAACGCGGGAGTTTCAATCCTCCTCGACGACCTCCTCCTCTATATCTGCTTCTTCACGGTCTCCGCGGTTCGTAGTTCGCTGTTCAAATATTGTGCCGGTTGTGACCGACTGACGGTTTTGTTTTTTGTTTTTTGAATGAATGACGGTTGGTGACGCAAGCGACGCTCTCAGCGCTCGTGATTAAATCAGCCAATCACGTCACGTATAGTTTTTCCCATAACGTCAACAATTATATAGTGGCACTTCAGTGGTATTTATATCTATGTACAGTACGAGTACTGCATGTACTGAATGTGAACACATAAGTACAAACTTTTAGACCACTGTATATATATTCTTGTTATCAATTAGTAACTCATCTGAAAGAGCAAAACAGTAGGTCAGTCTTTTTTTTTCCTTTTTTTTTATTTTGAGACAATAAAGCAGAATAGTAAAATTTTATTTTAAAAACAATCCCACAAACGGGAGAAATTTACAAAGACACGCTCAGTCTAGTCTACAGGTCCAGTACAGGTCCACTCCCAACCGAAATATGTGCTGATTCCTTGCAATACATTGGATAATCATTTGGAAGATGAAATTGATAGTAATTTATTTTACCACAATTTATCATACCACATTAACATTATATGGCGGTTTTCAATTCACTAACTCAAGACAAATAAGATTCACTGAAGACTTTTGCAAACCTGCATGTTTGGTTTCATGTACATCCACCTTCAATATTATTAGATTAATTACAACTATTCTATGCATATTTTACTGCAATGTAGATGCATATTTCTGTAAACATGTAAGAACGAACAGTCATAATGAATGCCACATGTGTTTAAGAGACGCAGTTAGGTACCAAGTACAACCCAAAATGTGTATGATTATAAAGCATGTGTGAACTAAAATTAGAGGTGAATTTAATCTTATGTGTTTTTTCTTTAACTCTTGATTCAAAACACTTGCACTAAGTGTTGTTGTGGCATATCATTTTCTATGGAACATATTCAGTCTTTGTATTAAGATACACAAATATTAAATATTAAATAAAAAAGTGTTGTTTATTGTTTATTTGTATCACAGTTGTTACCTTTGTAACATACTTTTCTCTGGACCCATGTTAAAAATATAAATATTTATGCAGTTATCCTGCAATACAGTATCACTGTTAAACACTTGTTTTGACCTATTGCACAGTTTCCAAATCCTGCTCCTGCAGATTCATGGGTTTTTTTTTTTCTCTGCATTCAAATGGGAAAAAACAAAGGGCTTTCCCATGTCACATGATACTTAGTACTGGCTTCATTCAGGACTTATTTCTGTGTAACAGTTCCTGAGAAAAGCCACAAGATGGTGCTAGTGTCACATGACAAAGCAAACCTGCAGTACATCAGCTACAGGACACGTGACCCCTGTTACAATCTGAATGTGCTTCAGATCTGTCTGACCCTCAGCCGGTTTGTACGGCTCAGTCAAGGTGTTAATGTCATTATAATTTATCATTTCTTTCTCTTTCTCATTGGAGTAAAATAGTGGAACAGATAGAAGAAGAATGAGGTGAAGCTGAAGCTCTGTATATATATTATATTATAATAATATAATATTATACAATATAATACAATATAATATATTATATATTATATAATATGATATAATGCAGACTGATGTCTTGCAGATGCCTATACAGGTCTGAAATTACAGTGTATAAACTTTTTATGTCCATATATTTGGTCACCATATTTATCATTGATAATCAGCATATAAAGACTGTACTAACTGGTTTGTTAATTATTATTTATTATTTATTATTTCTTTCCTTTTCTCTTCACAGTAAAATGGTGGAACAGAGAGAAGAAGACAAGGTGAAGCTGAAGCTCAACCACCATCCAGGAGGCATTTAACGCAGAGCTCCATTATAATTCTGTGATTTGTAGTAATTACATTGAAAATGTGTTTAGTACTTTCCTGCGTGTTTAATGAGATAACCACATATTACATGTGGCGCCAGGTTGTATTCAAACACAGAAACACTATTTACATTGCATATACAGTGAGGGGACGGTTGGGTCAATGGGGCCTCGCTGGATTTGTTTTTACCCAGGAGCTAATGTGGAGGTTAGTCAGGCCATGGACATTCAGTGAAAAAAATCATGACATTTTATTTGCTCTATTACTTTAGTGCAAATAAACTACAGAGGCAGAAAAAAACAAGAATAGTTAAAAACTTGCCTGATTTAAACATCTGACCTCCAGTCAACAGAGAGTCTGTTGATGGTGGCAGGAGAAAACATCAAGCGCTATGTGTTTAGTGTTAAAGTGCTGTTTTCATTATAAAAGTAATGGTATAGGAAACTGTGCACATCTGTCTGTGGTGGGTTCAATGACCAACTGGACAGGGGAGTTATCGCAGAGTGTATGGTTTTAAAAGACTTTCTGGTGTTGTGTTACTGTTTACCCATCAGATTTGAAAAACAGGCGTTCCCTGCTTCTTTGACTGTACGCTAATAAATGGGCATCAGATCCTTTAGGGAGGAAAGGCAGATACTGTTTTTAGTTTTCTCTGACTGCAGCGATAGAATCCACAGGCGTGTGTCCTCTGCCAAGGCCGAGCTCTACAACATACAGTAAACCTTTATTATCATCGTCGTACCCTGACACGCTTCATGTGATAACAGCCAACGTACAGTGTTACTACAGAGACAGGACTTTTAATTCTCACAACACAACACATATGAGAATAAATCTGGGGACATAATTAATGAAAGAAGCTAGCATGGTGCTAATGTGGTGTTTGTAATGATGCCAGCAGGAGTATTCAGCCTCTGACACCAGCTTCTTTTATTCAGTTTCAAAGGAGAGACCAAACCTGCTTAAATGTTCACTTTATATATATTTATTTATTTCTATAAAAATGATCATAGTGTCCTTACAGCTGCTGAGCACAGGCTCCACTCTCCTGTTTGGATCTGTTTGCAGGGTTTATTTCAGCAGTGTACACAAACAGACACAAAAACAAAGTCTTCTATGTTTCATGATAGAAAGCACGTGCTTCATTCAGGACTTGTTGATCTCTGCGTCACAGTTCATGATTGAGCCACAGGGTGGTGCTCATGTCCCAACAGAGAGCCTGCAGGTGCCCCCCCCCCCCCACAGGACGCCAGTCCTCACTGATGCCGCCTCTAAACCTGAAGCAATGAGCAGCAGGACACACTGCAGCTTCAGCACATCTGTGAGAACAGCTGGACTCACAAGCTCTGTGCATTTCACCAGATGAAGTTTGTAGAGATAACGATGACTGATGATTGATGGCATGAGTCTATAAACACCTATATAACACAGGTCAGTGCCAACGCCACTGTTGTCATTATGACTTGCTGTTAAAGCCATCAGGAAGAAGAACACAGGCGCTCTAGATCTGTTTTTTCCAGCAAAATATAACAATAAGCAGAGAAAACGTGTGTTTTACAGCCTGGACCTGACAAAAATATATTTTTCTATATTTTTCACAGTTGAAATGACAGATAAGTTTCAGCTGCAGCTTCTACTGTTCTTCTCCTCCACAGTTCAACTACGACTCTTCTTCACACACTTTGATCATCACTGACTAAAAAATAAAAATGTTTGTCACTTTGACGTCAAACGCCCCCCCCCCCCCCCAAGCTCCAGACCCTGACCTCTGACCTCTGACCTTTGACTGGGGAAGACAGAAGACCAAATTGTAAAAGAAAAGTTTGTTCATTTTAAACCTGATGTCTGTCATTTTTAGGAAAAGTTTCTTTTCTTCAGCTCGAGACGACGATGAGCCACATCAGGTGATTTAATGTTATGAATCAAATGCCTCCACATTACAAACCACACATTAAAGTGACAGTGGAAACTCCACATGTTGTTATAGTGGTAATTATAATCACTATGTGATGAATGACAGTGTAATACTGAACATATGGAAGTGCTACACAATGTACAAACAAAATAACAAACATAAAATATAAATATATCGTAAAAACTCTTAATGCTGATGAGCAGACGTAGATTTGTTTATTGTTTGCTCCTGTTATGATTTATAATATAATATAACATAATGTAATATAATACACTATAATATAATGCAATATAATGTAATATAATATAATGCAGACTGTTGTCTTGCTGATGCTTATACATGTCTGAAATTACAGCATATAAACTTTTTATGTCTATATATTTGGCAGCCCTTTACTTTACTTATCCCTATATTTATCATTTATAATCAGCATGTAAAGACTGTACTGTAACTACATTATAGTGTCACATAAAGCATTTAGGAAATGTCTGCAAATTGCTTGTAAATACTAAATGCATTAAGTGCAGTGTTAGGCTATGTTTTACATTTAACACATTTTTACATTTACATGAACTCGTCTGTCAGATGCTTGAAGGAAACTGACAAGTGACTAAAGCTTCAGCGCAGTGGGAAATATTTTACACACACATATCATATATTTATATGATATTTATGTTATATGAATATATAATAATTGTCTCTGTTCATATTATTATTTTCTTATAAAGGTTTAAAACACCTTCAGCTGTGGGTTTTTGTGATGGAAATATTCTGAGGTGGTGTTTGTTCTTCTTCTCTGTCTGCTGACGGATGTTTGTCAGAAGGCGACCTGACCTCAAAGCCGCACGCTGCTGCAGCCTCGTTACTTCCTCTGTGTTTTCAACCTCGTGCACATTGTGCTGCTTCCTCTTCCTGTTGGTGGCGAAGCTGCAGAAAGCAATAAACAAAAGCAACAAACAAACAACCGCTGATTATCATCGGGTTACTGTCACAGCAGGTCACACAAGGCTGAGGCGAAAACAAGGTCAAACTCTGCCTCCGTCATGAGAGTCACAACGAAGACGATGATGATTTTACATCTATAAACATTTGTATAGGACTATAACATGACAACCAGATGTTGGGAAAGAGCAAATATAAAGTGAAGACTGAAGTTAACTAATGTGATGGTGTGCAGGTATGAGAGATAAAGACTGATGCCTAACGTCACTGTGGACAAACATAAACATGCTTTACAAACTGGGTGAAGTGGGCGAGGGCCCCGGAGGCCCCGGAGGCCCCGGAGGCCCAGGAGGCCCCGGAGGCCCAGGAGGCCCCGGAGGCCCCGGAGGCCCAGGAGGCCCCGGAGGCCCCGGAGGCCCAGGAGGCCCCGGAGGCCCAGGAGGCCCCGGAGGCCCAGGAGGCCCCGGAGGCCCAGGAGGCCCCGCAGGCCCCGGAGGCCCCGGGTTCATTGTGTGTCACCTGCTTTTTGCTAATTTGATTAATTGCAAAATAGTTTGGGAATCATAACATTAAAATAAAGTATCAACTGGGGGCTGTGTCTTGTAGAGGAGCCCTGTGTCATGATCTACAGCGAGTTGATATCGTGTAGTTTATTACACAGTTCACTCAATACAGATGTGTTTCTTCTGACTAACACACAGGAACCTGCAGCAGGTCGTATTCCAGTGGTTTCTGGGCTGCTGTGCAAAATATAATGATGCTGCCATCGTCACTGTGTGAGCTACGTCACATGTGACGCCCAGCAACACATGAATCTGGCCTTCACAGAAACACATGGAGACGATACAGGAACATGAGACATGAGAGAAACTCTGTGGGGTTGGTTTATAAAGCGTCTTTGTACAACAACAGTGAGTGACAGTGGAGGAGGAAGGGGAAAGAGAAAGGACGTCATCCTACTAGGGAGGGGCTAAAAGACTCTGTTGACCCATGTTGACCTCTGCCCCCCCCAGCTCCTACCTTCTGTATGTTGTTGTGAGTCCACAGTACACAGCAGACTGCAGCTTCATTATTTAACATGCAGCATGTGAGCGCAACATGAGCTGGACTTCATTTAAATACTTCAGTTTAATCCTCCTTGTTTAGGTACCGTCTGCACTTTCACATCAAACACCAAATACATGATATTAAACTACTCAACATGATGCAGCTCCTCCTCCACAAGCTGCTGCATGATATCAGTAATTATAATACAATTATCTCAAAGTGGCCATTCTGCATTACAAATATTTTTACTTTTAATACATGAAGTACACAATGATACATTTGTACTTTTACTTGCACCACTGAGATTGTAACAGGAAGTCATAATGCAGGACTGCACTCAAAAGGAGCAAGTTAACTTTAGCTGCCATTTTTAAGCTAACTTTATTAAGTGAAGTTAATACAACAAGTGTTTAAGTAAACTTAACAAATGGATAAAAAGTCAACTTAACGTAAAACTACTGATACTGACAGATGAACACTGTAATTGGTGAAACATGAAAACAACATGAAGTTTAAAAATCAAGAATAAAAAACAAGAGTTCTGTCATGGAAAAACATGTTTTATAAGAAAGTGAAATGCATGTGAGATCTGGGGGCGTCCTGGTGGCTTCTGGCCCCTGAGCAGGTGTGTGTGTCCACCTGGTTTTGTGAGTCACACCTGATAAAGTAAAATATCTGGTGACATGTTTATCACAGAAGAAGAAGAACAGTGCGACCTGCTTCACTCATGGTTTATATTTAGGCGTCTGCTCTGTTTTCTCTCACGCCGAGTCTGAGGCCACACCTGATGATGCACCTTCACCTCAGCACCGCCTGACCTCCATCTCCCCGCCCACACACACACACACACACACACACACACACACACACACACACACACACACACACACACATCCTGTCCCAGCAGGCTTTGAGGCTGTAACCACCGCCGCCTTCGTCTGTGACGCTGCAGGCGTCTTCGTGCAGCGCGATCACATCAGGTGACCACATCCTGTGGAAACAGTGAGGCAGAAGATTTTCCAGCAGCAGCAGCAGCCAATCAGATCGCAGATACAAACACTTCCACAGAATCACAACTCATCATCTAAACCTTTATAAATTTATATATTTTAATGTTTGTCGACGAAATGAAAATGTATCTGTAAAATTTAAATGCACGTCTCTCTCTTTTATGTGTTTGTTCATTTACTTAAATATATTTATTTAAACTTATTGATTAGAGTAAATGCTTCTTGATTTTAAAATAATCTCCAGTTTGATCACTTTCGATCACTAATCTGTAAATGAACATTGTAATTGGTGCAACACGAGAACAATATGAACATATGACAATATTCTTATTCTTATTTCATTGGAACATTTTAAAAGGTTGTACTGAAGTATCTACAAACACACCTGTACATGTTTAAAGTATGTCCTGAATTATCTGTGTGTAACTGCCTCTTTGTGCGTCTTTGTCAATGTATAAATTGTATATGTCTGTTTTTGTACAGAGGTCTCTCTTGAAAAAGAGATCTTGATCTCAATGAGACGACCTGTTTAAATAAAGGATTTAATAACAATAATAATATGCGTGGCTGATTCCTCCTGGACGTATCGACTCTGATGATTCCAACATGAACAGGACAATGCAACAGTCTCCTGATCTCAGCTTATCTTCAAACTTGTCTCAACACTGATGAGGATTGATGAGAATGTTCCTTTAACAGCCAAACTAAACCAAACTAAACTAAACTAAACCAAACTAAACTAAACTAAACTAAACTAAACCAAACTAAACCAAACTAAACTAAACTAAACTAAACTAAACCAAACTAAACTAAACTAAACTAAACTAAACTAAACCAAACGAAACTAAACTAAACTAAACTAAACTAAACTAAACTAAACTAAACTAAACTAAACTAAACTAAACTAGACTAAACTAAACCCACATATATAGGTATATAGGTTAAGCAGTAGTCTGTTGTCTGCTCTGTGTTGTTGTGTTGTGTTGTGTTGTTGTGTTGTGTTGTGTTGTGTTGTGTTGTTTTGTGTTGTGTTGTGTTGTGTTGTGTTGTGTTGTGTTGTGTTGTGTTGTGTTGTGTGTTGTGTTGTGTTGTGTGTTGTGTTGTGTTGTTGTGTTGTGTGTGTGTTGTGTTGTGTTGTTTGTGTTGTGTGTTGTTGTGTTGTGTTGTTGTTGTGTTGTTTGTTGTGTTGTGTTGTTTGTGTTGTGTTGTGTTGTGTTGTGTTGTTGTGTTGTGTTTGTGTTGTGTTGTGTTGTGTGTTGTTTGTGTTGTGTTGTGTTTGTTGTGTTGTGTTGTGTTGTGTTGGTTGTGTTGTGTTGTGTTGTGTTGTTGTGTTGTGTTGTTGTTGTGTTGTGGTGTGTTGTGTTGTGTTGTGTTGTGTTGTGTTGTGTGTTGTGTGTGTTGTTGTGTTGTTGTGTTGTTGTTGTGTGTGTTGTGTTGTGTTGTGTTGGTTGTGTTGTGTTGTGTTGTGTTGTTGTTGTGTTGTGTGTGTTGTGTTTGTGTTGTTGTGTGTGTGTGTTGTTGTGTTGTTTGTGTTGTTGTGTGTGTGTTGTGTTGTGTTGTTGTGTTGTTGTTTGTGTTGTTTGTGTTGTGTTGGTTGTGTTGTGTTGTTGTGTTGTGTTTGTGTTGTGTTGTGTGTGTTGTTGTGTGTTGTGTTGTGTTGTTGTGTTGTTTGTGTTGTTGTGTTGTGTTGTGTTGTGTTTGTTGTGTTGTGTTGTGTTGTTGTGTTGTTGTGTTGTGTGTGTTGTGTTGTGTTGTTGTGTGTTTGTGTTGTTGTGTTGTTGTGTTGTTGTGTTGTGGTTGTGTTGTGTTGTGTGTTGTGTTGTGGTGTGGTGTTGTGTTGTGTTGTGTTGTTGTGTGTTGTTGTGTTGTGTGTGTTGTTGTTGTGTTGTGTGTTGTGTTTGTGTTGTGTTGTGTTGTGTTGTTGTTTGTGTTGTGTGTGTTGTGTTGTGTTGTTGTGTTGTGTTGTGTTGTTGTGTGTTGTGTGTGTGTGTTGTGTTGTGTGTTGTGTTGTGTTGTGTTGTTGTGTTGTTGTTGTGTTGTTGTGTGTGTGTTGTTTGTGTTGTGTTGTGTTGTTGTTTGTGTTGTGTTGTGTGTTGTGTTGTGTTGTTGTGTTGTGTTGTTGTGTTGTTGTTTGTTGTGTTGTGTGTGTTGTGTTGTGTGTTGTTGTGTTGTGTTGTGTGTGTTGTTGTGTGTTTGTGTTGTTGTGTTGTGTTGTGTGTGTGTGTTGTGTTGTGTTGTTGTTTGTGTTGTGTTGTTGTGTGTGTTGTGTTGTTGTGTTGTTGTTGTGTTGTTGTTGTGTTGTGTTGTGTGTTTGTGTTGTGTTGTGTTGTTGTGTTGTGTTGTTGTGTTGTTGTTGTGTTGTGTTGTTGTTTGTTGTGTTGTTGTGTTGTGGTGTGTTGTGTTGTGTTGTGTTGTGTTGTGTTGTTGTGTTGTGTTGTGTTGTGTTGTTGTGTTGTTGTGTTGTGTTGTGTTGTTGTGTTGTTGTGTTGTGTTGTTGTGTTGTGTTGTGTTGTGTTGTGTTGTGTTGTTGTGTTGTGTTGTTGTGTTGTGTTGTGTTGTGTTGTGTTGTGTTGTGTGTTGTTGTGTTGTGTTGTTGTGTTGTGTTGTGTTGTGTTGTGTTGTTGTGTTGTGTTGTGTTGTTGTGTTGTGTTGTGTTGTGTTGTGTTGTGTTGTTGTGTTGTGTTGTGTTGTGTTGTGTTGTGTTGTGTTGTTGTTTGTGTTGTGTTGTGTTGTGTTGTTGTGTTGTTTGTGTTGTGTTGTTTTGTGTTGTGTTGTTGTGTTGTGTGTTGTGTTGTGTTGTTGTGTTGTTGTGTTGTGTTGTTGTGTTGTGTTGTTGTGTTGTGTTGTGTTGTGTTGTGTTGTGTTGTTGTGTTGTTGTGTTGTGTTGTGTTGTGTTGTTGTGTTGTGTTGTTGTGTTGTGTTGTGTTGTGTTGTGTTGTGTTGTTGTGTTGTGTTGTGTTGTGTTGTGTTGTTGTGTTGTGTTGTGTTGTGTTGTGTTGTTGTATTGTGTTTGCACCGACACTTTAACACAAATGAAGTTCCTAACGTTAAATAAAGTTATTTAGAGCTGAGTTCTTTGAGGAGCTGGTTTCGTGTCATGCTGAAACAGGACGAAGACAGACACACAGTTGGAAAAGCTCTGGATTGTGATTTAAACCTACGAGGCCCAAACCAGGAGAAACAGATGCTGAACTAAATTAGAGTGAAGGACTGTCCACAAACTTTTGGCCATATAGTATATATTTTTGTTTTAGTTGTAGAACGTGAGTGTAACAGGTTAGAAACCAGCAGCAGATTCATTTCTCTCTTCACTGATGAAACCAGAGCAGGAAGCTCAGGTCCCACTTCCTGTCTGAGATAAAACTAATAATTATCATTGGTCTGGGGGGGGCGCCACAGCAGCTTCTACATCACACAACATGATGGACGTCAAACGCAATGACTCATCAAACTACAGATGAGACCAACTGTTTTCTTTTCATCTGCATTTCCTTCATTAATGACAATAAAGTGTTTTGTTCTCAGTAAACTGAACGATTCAGTTCTTCATTAAAAGACTTTCCTCAACACGCCGCTCACTCACACTGTTGGACCGAAACCGGAGGTTACAGACTTTGACCTGTCGTCCTCACGCAACTGCACATTCACAAGAAAACTAAATCTAAAGTCAAACACCACACTGTTGTTTGTCACAGATTCTGTATCTGTGTGTGACGATATATCTGTACGTATCAGAGGCCGATACAAACACCACCACTGAAGTTCATCTTCCACACATTTAATCTTCAGTTTCATACAAGACATCAGAGCCAGATGTGAATTATCAAGGAGCTGCTGGGATCACAGGATGATGACCATGGACTGAAAGCTCCAACCCTGAAACAGCTCCTCACATCATCAGAGACAATTTCAACTTCTCAGCTGAAGACACGTATTGAGCGACTTTACTGCCACAGTAAGAAATTTATATAACACCCAAAGCATCCTGGGTAAAATGGACAAGGCAACAATACTCTGGAGCATTTGGGGTGCTCTTGTCTGGACGTGGACTTTTAATTGGTACGAAGACTGATGATGCATTTCTAATCAGACGACAGCTTTATCACTTCCTGTTCCCTGGTGCTGAAGTCTCTGGTTTGTTGAATGTGTTCTTGGTTTGATGATATAGTCTGTGACATTTTCAGGTTTTATTCTCCAACATAAAATCAGTCAGTAAATACTCCAGTCCTGACTTCTTGAAGCCATAACGTCTCGGTTGCTAACGAGTGTCTAAATGAGACAGAGAGGTCGTCAGGGACATTAAACATCATCATGTTGAACCTGAAAAACAATCACCTCACCAGTCCACCTTTACAGCCTGGTTAACTCACCAGTCCACCTTTACAGCCTGGTTAACTCACCGGTCCACCTTTACAGCCTGGTTAACTCACCGGTCCACCTTTACAGCCTGGTTAACTCACCGGTCCACCTTTACAGCCTGGTTAACTCATCGGTCCACCTTTACAGCCTCGTTAACTCACCGGTCCACCTTTACAGCCTGGTTAACTCATCAGTCCACCTTTACAGCCTGGTTAACTCATCAGTCCACCTTTACAGTCTGGTTAACTCATCAGTCCACCTTTACAGCCTGGTTAACTCACCAGTCCACCTTTACAGCCTGGTTAACTCATCAGTCCACCTTTACAGCCTGGTTAACTCATCAGTCCACCTTTACAGCCTGGTTAACTCATCAGTCCACCTTTACAGCCTGGTTAACTCACCAGTCCACCTTTACAGCCTCGTTAACTCATCAGTCCACCTTTACAGCCTCGTTAACTCATCAGTCCACCTTTACAGCCTGGTGTTTCTACAAACTGTCTCTAACTTTCAGACGAAAAGCTTCAGTAGACGAGTCGGAGCTGAATCAAACTACAAGCTCAAATTTAGTGATGGAGACGCTGAAGTCATGTGACCATGTTGTTGAAGTCATGTGACCCTGGTGATGAAGTCATGTGACCCTGGTGATGAAGTCATGTGACCATGTTGTTGAAGTCATGTGACCCTGGTGTTGCAGTCATGTGACCATGTTGTTGAACTCATGTGACCCTGGTGTTGCAGTCATGTGACCATGGTGATGGAGTCATGTGACCCTGGTGATGAAGTCATGTGACCCTGGTGATGAAGTCATGTGACCCTGGTGATGAAGTCATGTGACCATGGTGATGGAGTCATGTGACCCTGGTGTTGAAGTCATGTGACCCTGGTGTTGCAGTCATGTGACCCTGGTGTTGCAGTCATGTGACCATGGTGATGGAGTCATGTGACCATGGTGATGGAGTCATGTGACCCTGGTGTAGTTGGTTTATAACATTAGCTTGTTACTTCTGCTGGTTGTATTTAGGCTTCAAACATCATAGATGTTCGTTAGTGAAGATGATCCTGCTGAACTAAACCTCAGGATCAGAAACGGTTTTTATTTTCTCTAATAATCCAAAACACAATGTTGAAATCCCATTGAACCAGAGTGAAGCTAACTTCAGAGTTGGACTACAAACATACTTCATCGCTGCAGCTCTGTATAAACTCAACAAGTAACTTCACTTGTTTCCGTTACACTGACCGTGAACACACCACACACTCTGAACCTGAGGGAGGCTGCAGCAGGGACACACTGGTTTAATGGATGACCTCTGACCTGTAAACCTTACACTGTGTACATGTTGTGTGTGAGTGTGTGTGAGGTCATCTGAGACACAAACATGAAGACACTCATTTCTGATGGGGACAGACTCATTGTGTCAGTGTTTAAACACAGAGGATGTCATTCATCAAAAACATCAATCATGTTGAAATATTAAGATAAACACAGACTCTGGGTCGGTGCCAGTGGAAAACAGGTGGAGTGGAAGTGGGCTGTAATCGTGGCTCACACACACACACACACACACACACACACACACACACACACACACACACACACACACACAGATGTGCGTTCACTCTGTGGGTTTCATTGTTTCCATTCAGTCTGGTTGAGACCTGGAGGTGATGACACACATTCAGAGATCAGAGGATCTGAGCGATCACAACTGAAAACTACAAGTTCAACACGTTTTCTTTCTTCTCATTAAAGTTTTGATCTATTTATTTAAAAACAGAGTTTCATCATCTTTGGTTGTGAGATAAAGGCCGGTGGTAAACGTACATATTGAAAACAACCAAATGAAGCATTTAGCAGTTAAAGAAGTTTAACCGGATCAAACCTTCATCACTGACTTTAGTTGACATGGATACGATGCTCTCTCCAACACAGACTCCATGATTTAGGATCTGCAGAGGAAGGACTGTTGCATCATGTGAGGATCGCTCCGACAGCCGTGATGACCCCGACTCTTATCACTGCGAAGTCACGTTATTGGGCAGCTCCCAGATCAAGCCCCTCCCACTTCCCTAAGTATTCCAGTACTTCATCCAACGGTTAGATAATAAAGCTCGTTAACGAGATAACGAGTTATCTTAAGATAACAGAGCTTGTTTTCTCATTATAATTATTATTAATCAGACGTGCCAGATCAGTCCTCGTCAGCTAACGAGTTGCTAAGGACTGTTGCTAAGGTGTTACTGCCACTTCGTGTATGAGGTTCAGACAAAATCATTTTCTCCTGATAAAATCTCGTTATCTCGGGATAATGAGATTCGTTATCTTGAGATAACGGGATAAAAACTGATTTGCGATTCTGGACTCTCTCAGTTTCTGTACGTAACAATAAGACTACGTGTCGTACAAGCTGCTGACGGACGACCTATGACACGCATCGAAACTGAACTATTCAGCTGCTGCTCAACACGAGATGTCGGCTGGACGTGTCGACACTGGCTGTGATGTTGATTAAGCTCAGACCATCTTTACCCACAACACATTGCAACAGGAAGTGAACCGTGTTCCCACAGTCCTGCTCCGTCCACCTCGACCACAACAACACCACCTGTTCGGTCATTAGTTTTATCTGTAGTGAAAAGACTCGATGCTGCAGCTCAGTGTCACAGTTTGAGTTTCAACTCACAGCAGCTGCATGAAGAAATGTTTCCCAGTTTGTTGTGGAAGAAGTCACCTGGCGTCCTCTGACCTCTGACCTCAACCCGTGACCCACACCTCATCACCATCATCAGTGCTGGACCTCACCACATACTTTTGGCCAAACTGTGTATTTCTGAATCTAATAAGTGAATGTGCTGTTGATTTAAAATGTTCTCACTTTCATTCCTCACAGAGACACTTTCTGATCTCTGCAGCAGAACAAACAGGAAACCGCAGAGACACTGAGTCCTGCTCTGTCTCTTATTAACATGACAGATTATAGATGATAGATTATAGATTAATAGATTATAGTCACAGCTGCTCAGGCTTCAGGACCAAGATGCAACAACTCAACAGCAAATTAATCAATTTAAATACAGCACAAAGAAAAGGTGGTTACACGTTAGTTTGATGTGCAAAGTACAAGGTGCAAAGAAAATAAAATATATGATCATATACATATACATCACATAATAACCAGAGAATGTGCAAACAATGGATGAATAGTTCAAACTTTAACAACTCAACTTCACTCAGTAAATCTACTGCGAATGTGTTGCCATAGTTACTGTCAGGTTTGTTTACAGCAGACCAGCTGTAGGCGACGTGCAGTGATAACAGAACAGATAGAGACTAAACTTTTCTAACAAACAGGAAACATGTTGCCATGGATACAGTGAGTTAAACTGTGGGCTTCAACATGAGCGATATTCTTCAGCTCAAATGTGTCACAAACGTTCACCTGGAGGAACTGATCAGACTTTGGGGGTCAAAGGTCAAAGGTCAGTGTGACCTCACAAAACACTTTTTAGCCACTACTCAAGGCTTCACAGCAATTATGACAAAACCTCAAACTGATGTTTCATATTTTCTATAGTAAGATAAACAGATGTGACATGGAACTAGTCCGAGTGGCGGAGGGATACGACCACGAGGAGCTGGTTCTACTTCGTTCAGCCCATGTTTGTTTCCTTTTTGGAAAATGAATTAAACTGAATGATCTGTTTGAACTTCCTGTTTGTTGGATGTATTTTATCACTGACCACTGACTGAGGAGCTTCTTCTTCTCTGGTTGATAATCAGGTTTATGAAGGTTGATTCACAGCGGTGTGTTCAGGTCTGACTGAATCACGACTCAGGATGTTGATATTTGACGTGTTGTTGAATGATCTGATTGATCTGATTGGTTTTGGAGATCAGTTTGAGAGTTCGGATCGACATGTGAATAAATGTGACCAGTGATATGAGACATGAGGAGCTCTGAGAGGAAACAAGATGGAGACCGCGACCTCCCAGTGACACACTCAACATCTGGGAAGGAGTCACTGATTAATGTGAGTGGTGAATGGAAAACAACAACAACACACACACACACACACACACACACACACACACACACACACACACACACACACACACACACACACACACACACACACACACACACACACACACACACACACACACACACACACACACACACACACACACACACACACACACACACACACACGTTACAGTTTGACTCATTGTGTGGGAAGACAAACGCCTTCATAGAAAACAATGACTGACATCAGAAGTGATCACATGACCCCATCACACAGTGACAGTTAAATGTTGATTTCATTTCATATAATCCGTGTTTTCATACCTGAGACGTTTCTCTCAGCAGAACTTTAATGTGTAAAGTTTCATATTCAAGGTGTTTCTGATTTGACGGCAGCTTCCTGTTTGTTGTTCCAGTGAGATAATGTCTCTGTTTCTCGCTATGAGCGACCAGATCCTACGAGCCGCTCTCATTGGTCTGAAGTGTGTGTGAGTCATTTAGAAAAAGCCGTTGCACCAATCAGGATTGAAGCAACATTTGAGTCAGGAGCTGATGACAGTTACTGTCAGTCAGATCTGATCTAACACTCCCACACATGAATATTTAATGTCATATGGGAAATAATAAAGATTGAAGCCACGTTTCAGGCTTTAAAGCTACAGAACACAATTCTACCTGAGGAGAGTTTCCTTCCATCAGTGTTCGTTCCTTCCTGTTTCAACGTGACAACAGCAGCTTCTCCGCCCACATTATGTTGTTCTCTAACCACGTTTACAACAACGCTCGTGTTTACTTGCTGTTCATGAACAACAGACAAAACATGACATATTTTCTTCTTTGGAGAAATATTATTTAATATATTGTTGTCCAGTTTGTGTCGCGGGGGAGGGGCCACCACCTCACATTTCTACACACTGTATTTAAACTCATGAATAAAACACAACAATGATTCAGTCTGTTGTTGAGTTTTTATTGTGACGTCACAGGAAATGTTACAAGTTTAAGAAGTAAGTTGGTGGAACAGGACGATGACTGTGACATTTACACCAGCAGAAACTCATTCATCTAAAACATCAATCACAATATGAGAAAATAAAAACCTTAAACATCTCAAAACTAATACAAACTACATGCATTAATGTATCACAACAGTATGACGATATTAACAGACGTATGGTGAACAGCTGACATGATATTTATACATGTTATTATAAATGATACAGACGTTTGAGACTCGGACATGAAGCTGAGCAGCGACTCGGTGAAGATCAACTGAATCCTGAAACACAAAACATGGAAAAAATATATTAAATGAATGTTCATTATGGTTCAAGAGACACAAACATCTGCTGACGCCACAAACAGAACATCTGTCTGTAGGTTTCTAACTATGAAGCAAATCGCACGTGAAATCCAGAAAGTCGTGAGTCTGTTTTATGAAGACGTTCGGAGTCGAAGCCAAAAAGTTTCATCAAGAAAAACATGTGAATGAAACCGGAGAAGTTTCAATTGTAAGTTGAAATTTTGATCTAGAGCCGTGAAAGATTTTAATCTAAAGAAAAAATATGTGAAGTTAAAAACAAAAACAGTGACAATAAAAATGGGATGTTTGAGACGAGTCAGGTTTGCTGGATGTTTCAGGTCAAAGGATTTATTAATGATAAACCTGTCTGTGTTTCACTGTGTGGGTATCATTAAAGACAGACCTGATCTGTGTTTCTGCACCTTTAATATTCATGACTGCAAAAACTCAGAGAGTTAAAATTATTATGGCGAACACAAAAGCCAAAGCTGAACCTGCAGCTACTGGATCTACTGGACGTTAACACACAGGTTAGAAGAGGACTGACGTTCACCTTGTCTGGTGGACGATGCTTCACGTGTCCGTCTCCTGGACTGTCAATCATAAATCCTGTCTGTCGGCTAAATGATTTTCATATAGAACTGGTACCGTTCTGGAACTGGTTCATGGTTCAGGTTCTGGAAGGTGGTGGTTTTAGTTCAGTACTGAAACACATTCCCCTTTGACATGTACAGTAGAACTAAAACCAACTAACTTATTCTTTTTATTTGATGACTCCTCACCGCAGGAAGAGCGAACAAACGTTTGGAGGTGAACGATCAAAAACGTGAGAGGTCATTAAACAGTCTGAGGTCACATCTGATGAACCGCGTCTTCACAAACAGACTTTATTCTACTTTGCTTTGTTTTTAAGTTGTTGTTAAGCTGCTGTCAGCCAAACTCAAAACTTCCTGCACATGTTTCACATTAAAAGCCTATTAGAAAAGGGAGGGATTATACCCTTTAAGCGGCTGGAAGGCTTTTAATGTGAAAGATTTGTGCTGGAAGTTTTGAGGATTATCGACAAACGTCTTTACAGAAATAAAAAAAGCAGCAAAGTTGAAGTGGTTTTGGACATGAAGAAGATTTTCATTTATTTATATAAAACAACTTCTAAAGACCGAAACAATAAGACATTAAATTCACTGCAAAACAAGTCAAAGTATCAAACTCTCACATTTAGACTGGAACCATGAGACGGTTGAAGATGATTATTCAAATGAAATCTAAAAAACTTTGCCTTTACTGAAATATGACTGAATTTACTGAGAAATCAGAGGAAATGATAAAGTGTTTAATATAAACTAATATAAGAATCAACAATGTCTGACAGTGATGTGCTTTCGGACTCACATTGACTGATCCACAGCCGCAGAGTCATCAGGAAGTTGAAGATGACGGTCTTGATGAAGAGCAGTCTGAGGCCCAGGACGACCAGCGACACGGTGTTCACCGTCGGACCTGGAAACAACAACATCACCAACATTAAACCACCAAACAAACCGAGCTCTGAACGTTCAGACGCTTCAGTCGGACTCAGTACAAACCTTTCTTCAGTAGCTCGACACAGGCCGGGGGCTGACCGTCCTCTGGAAGAAATCACACACAAGTCATTATTAGTTTTGATGGTGATAATTGTCAGAAGCTGTAAATGTTTTAAAACTCTGACGCTCATTCAAAGACTCATTGACCAGGTCCGTCACATCTTCCACATATTTTTTTATTTAAACCTCATTTAAACGTTTTTTCACACTATTTTCCGTTTAATTTTTCCAGCTGAAAAGAAAAACATCTTTTCTCTTTTCTGTTTCTTCCTCTGGATATTCACACACCTTCAGTTTGTGTTTTTATTTCTGTCAGGTGTTGTCACACAACACTTCATTTCATGATAAAGAAGTTTTGTATTAAATGTCTCACACTTACTTTCAGGACATTTTTCTTCATCTTCACCGTGTGGAAACAAAACCACACTGTTGTACAGAGAGTCTCCTGAGATCCGGACGACCTGCGACCAGTTCAACGAGTCCGTCTTGCTGCTGAGTGCGTTGTATCTGCTGAAGCCGGTTGCCAGGCAGAACGTGGTGTTCTCCTCCGTCAGTCTGTAGTAGGACGGCTCGTAATCCTCCCCTGAAACACACATCAGCTCACATGAACAAACGTTTCCAGTGTAACTGCTCATCCTGCTTTCTGCTCGATTCCTCTGGGAAAAGAAAAAGAAACAAACACAGATGCTAAAACGAGAGATGAGTAATTAAAAGAAAAGTGGCCAGACAAAGAAAAACAAGCAACTCAAACTGCATCAAAATCCACAGAAGAAGACGTCGCTCACGGACACAGTGACTGAAACTCACTCTGCAGCGAGCCGCTGCTGGGAAACTACGCTTCAGTAATCCGCCGCTCAAGTCCAACGTTTGAAATAATCTCAGCATCTTTACAAGCCAAAAGTTCAAATTCTCCATGTTAAAAAAAAACAACTTATTTTTACTTTTTTTTAAATCAGATTTAGTTTTTTCTGAATTTTGTTAAAAAGCTGGTTTTTATCTAGTTCATGTTTTTATATCAAAAATGTCAAAGTTTCAGTATCATGTTCATGAAGGGTGAACTTACCTGTATCTGTATATGTATATATACTTGCTATATTTACCATATACTTTGTAATAGTTCTATATTTGTACTTAATTAATTAATCAATTTTCCTAATTATGTTACTTACTCATATCATTTTACTTTAGCAGTGTATAAGCTTTATTTCTGTATTGATGTAGTTAAGTCTATTGTATGGCAGCCTACACAAAAAGTATAATTATTATAAATTTAAGCATATGTTAAGTGTAATGTTTAATACTATGGAGTAGTTTGTACTGTAACATATACTTATACTCTTACTTATATTCACCATTAGAAACTATGAGCCTGTACTTTTAAAGATGACACGGCTTTAATCATAAAGCTGTTGTAGAAACATTTAAAGTTTTATGGTTGCTAACGCTAACATGTACGCTAACATATATGTGTAGATGTTTTATTAATAACTTACTCAACACAACGACGAGTTTTGATCCTGATCCAAACAGGATTTTGTTGTCGCTGTAATTCACACAACAGATTGTGTAATTACAAAAACGACTCAGCCGAGTAGATGAAATACAGTTTGTAGTATAATGAGTTTTACAGGGTTTTTTAATCATTTAATTTAATTTAATAATTTGTTGATCTCTTGCTTCCACCATGAGTTTAGTTCCAGCACTAAATATGAATTTGTTTACTCCGTTGTCGTGGTGTTGGACAGTTTCTTTCTGGCTGTTGCACATTTTGTTTTTGCTTCATCAAATGAAACTATAATAAGTTGAATATGTAGACAAGTACTATAATGTTAGAAATGCATTTTTCATTATGACAAGTAAATATAAGTTTGTGCATAACTAAGTGTAATTATGTTTTATAAAATTACTTAGATGATGATTATTAATATTGTTATTTTAACAAATCACCTAAAAGCTAACTAAGTGGTGACAGGTGACATCCTTACATTCCTCTTATTAAATAATGAGTTAATAATGGAGTTTAGGTTTCCATGTCTGTGATGTAAAAGCTTATTTTGATATTTAACACAGACTTCCTAACACGTGTATAATTTACATTTGATGAAAAAATGGAGTGAAAAAGAAAATCTCATTCGCATCATTGAGAATTTCATATTGTCTGTTTCAATTCTAGAATATTTATTTTAAATGGTGAAATGCAGTTTAACGTAAAGACGTGTTAATGATACACTTACTGGTCAGTACAGTCACTCTGATTCCAGATCCAAATATCATTTTGAAGTTGTTGTTATTCACACAGGAACTAAAGCAGTTACAGTCCCATCATTCATGCTGATATATACATGTAGCATATACGTCATCTATTTTTAATTAAAGTATAAATGTTTGGCTTTTTGTTTTAGTGTTGTGTTAGTGTAGTATAACACTATATCATACAGAATATCAGGGGCATTAGTTAAATTGATCCAAATTAAATTTAAATTCACGGCAGATTTTTTTTTTACAAACAATACAACAAGATTGATGCCACCTTTATTCTGGTGATGAAAATTGACCATGTCAACATGATATTACTTTATTTGATTGTGTGTTCAGCAAATCTGCTCTGTAGTGCGTCAATTCAAACCTTATTAATAATAAAAATGTGTATATAATATTTGTTAACTCACTTTTTTCTACCTGAAGTTTAGTTCCAGCCCCAAACAAGAGTTTGTTTCCGAGCTGTGTCACACATCGTTGTGTTGTTGGACAATTACCACTTGTTTAAGTTCTGAAGACACAATGAACTTCGATCTGCTACATGAGGAGGATCTTAAATATAAAAACATTAACATCACTTTAGTTTCAAAGCTTTTTTTTTTTTTACGCCTGAAACACGAGACATGAGAAGATATTTGTACTTTAATCAACATGACGAGATGAAGATCAATGACTCTTCTCTCTGGCAGAATTTAGATCATGTTCATTAGTTTAAAAAGAGACAGCTTCAGTTTTAGTGACGCGTCACACGTAATAAATTTACTTTGAAATGTCACAAAAACTATTTTTACACCAACATGTGATATTACATTAAAATATGAATTAAATCTTTACTTAATGATCAAGTCTCACACTCACTTGTCGTGATAATAAGTTTAATTCCAGATCCAAACACAGTCCTGATGTTATTCACACACAGATTTATCTGGTAGCAAAAACACCAGCAACTGACTGAGTGACTGAGTGAGTGAGTTTACAAGTTTCATATTTCTGTTTACACATGTTTAACCAGAGTTGGCTTTTATTCAGTAAAAGCCAAATGTTTTATTTTATCTTTGTAAGTTTAAAAAAGTCAAAATGCAGCGTCTGAAGTAAAACAATCAAAAGACTAATTGGAAAATATATGATTTAATAAAATATATCTAATACTGACTTTGAACAGGAGAAATACATTTTTAAGTGTTTAACTTTTGAAACAACAATTTATAACAACGGTGGTTATTATAAATGTTATTTGAGTAAATACAACATGAACTCACGTGTGGTCACTGAGACTGAGACTCCAGATCCAAACAGCAGTTTGTAGTTGTTTCTATTCACACAGCGAGTTAGCAGCATTCAAAAACTACCACACGTCTCAGTTTACATGTCTTTCATTCATCAAATCTACACATTGTAAACTGACTTAAAGTAACATTCATACGATTATCATATATTGATCTTAAACAGTTTAGTGATCAGATATTTGACGTTTTGGTTTTGTGCAGATAGATGATGGTTTCGGTCGTTTACGTGATGTTTTACCAATCTCTCTTTTTTTTTTTTTTTTACTTATTTCAATAATTTATTTCATATATTATTTATATGTCATTATTATTATTATTCCATCTCATTCTTTTAATGTTTTTAATGTTTTTCATTTTATATCAATGTTTTAACATGTTTTCATGATCATTTTATGTCTTTTCTTTACATATGAAGCTCTTAGTGCAGTTATTTCTTTGTTGGAAAACATTTATTGTATGATGTGGTGCTACTCAAATAAAGTTTATTATTATTATCGTTATTATTATTATTATTATTATTATCAGTATCTAAAATGTAAAATAATATTCACGTGTTGTGGACTTATTCGTTTTTTCATGACTCACGTGTTTGTACGATTAAATGAATTCCAGATCCAAAGGTGATTTTCAAGCCAGCAGCGTTCACACAGTCTGGCGCCGCAGCACAACAAACACTCATTCAATCACTGTTAATGTGCTTCAACACTAACGACTAATGACTGAAGGTTTAACACAGTGTGTTTGATGAATAAGCACAAAGACTTCAGAGAGAGAAAGAGAGAGAGAGTTATTTGAGACACTTTAACTTACTTTTTTCTTCATGTTAAATAAGTTTTATCTATAATATTAATGGTTTATCTGCATATTACTTTACAGAGGCCGCACTGTTTACAAAGAACATGTGTGAATTTTAAATAACACATTGACATTTTACATGTGTAAACTCATTAAGTGTAGGCACATGTAATGTAACACATGTAAAGAATTGCATGTGCAAGAACGTCATAAATGAAAACATGAGTTGTGTGATGTGTATTGTTTCTAATAATAAGAGCTAAGCCTCGGGTAACGTGTAGTTCAGAACAAGACGCATCTTGGAAAAGCAACAAAAGTTCTGGTTTTGTCAGGTAACGTTCTATTGTGATTATGATTGTAGTAATTTCACTAAATGACCTTTTCATTAAGTCATGAAAACGATGATGTTACTCAACTTACGAGCGTGGACCTGTAGTTTGGTCCCATTTCCAAAAGTGAACCTGTATCCCACATTCACACAATCATCGAGTCCAGAACAAAAACCATCTACACTCTGACATGAAATAAGAAGCCTGAGTTTAGTTGTGGCGTTTGGATAAAAAACTTCTTCCTGAACGTGATGTGATGCAGAACTGAATCTGAACACTGGAGATGTGTTGAAGAGATACTGTTGTCTGTCCACAGCTAAAAACGAAACATAACGACACAAACAACAACAACTCTGGCTTTAAAATCACGTTTTATGAAACGTTTTACTCACGTGTTTGAACTCTCAGCTGAACTCCTGAACCAAAAATCATTTTCACGTTGTTACTATTCGCACTCTGCTTGAGACCTCAACAATAACCTGCTGACACCAGCAACCAATACAGGCCAAGCAGCATGTCAGCATATATAATCAAACCAAAATAATACTGTGTTCACTCTGTGCAGCGCAGTAAAACATGTTTTGTACAATATTGTGAAAGATGTTACATTATCTGCCTTTTTACCTCCTAGATTTTATGTCTTGGTATGACCTCTGTTTGTTTTAACTGTATCTGTGAACTGACTCAAACTTCACTGTATTTATGTAAACAGATATTTATCATGTAGGAAACAGAAACAAACACTGTGCGTCAGTATGTTTTGCACATCAAATATGTTACAATTCATGAGTGAGTTTTTCTTCTGTCTGTGATGAAGCTGCATTTATATCAAATATGTTTAAAATGTTTAAAAGTAAAAATTAAAAGTTAAGTTATAAAACAATATCAACAGGGTCTCTGCTTCAAGATAATTCCAGATAAAAAGCATTTTGAGGAGATTTATGAATCTGTGCTGAAAAAGGCAACAGTTGGTTTTCACCTGAACATTTAACTATTTAAACTGATCAGCTGCTTAATGAAGTGAAACTGGACTCACTTGTTTCTACTGAGACACGAATCCCTGATCCGAACAAGATCTTCTGGAGTCCGACTGAGTCACACATCAGAAAGAGCTTTAACAAGAACTGCAGCCTGATCCAAACAAAGGACTCACGCTGTTCTAAACGTCACTGTCTCTATTGTTTATTTGATATTTAAGTCAAGACTGTGTCATAATCTAATATACTGATTTAAATATGTTTATATATTCTAACTGACCACGTTCACAGTTGACCTTAAAGTTTCTGTTACAGCTGTTATTGATTATTATTATTGACTTCTTGACAAAGATATGTGACTGTTACTTTGGTAGCTGCAGTAGAAATCATCACATAGAAATAACCAAGACTGTTTGTTTTTGCATACTGCCGTGTTTATACTAGTTTCAGTAGAAAAATGATCATTGGTAAAACGACGTGTCAATAACTAATCACTGCTCCAACATTCACCACAGATCAACATTCTTTACAATAATGTGAGTGGTGCAGCTGTTGTTGAGTTCCACTATCAATAAAGATCATTTGTGATATTAACTATGTTGTTTTGGACTGTTCAGGTAACAAGAAAACATAACTGGAACAACTACACCATGGAAAGTGTTAACCCGTACGCAGACGATGTGATTTTATACATCACTGCCTAAATGAATAAAAACTATAAAAAGGTGTTCAGGTGACTAATCAGAAATCAGAGTCTATGTATAAATATAAGTATTTTTAAGGGATATTTATTCTGCAGTGATTCAGTAACTTCTCTTTATGCCATTTTTTAGGTTGTCAATAAACAAGTTATTACTGTTTCTTTCAGTTATTTCCTTTTAATGAATGTAAAATCTTACTGTTTTGTATTTTGAGCTCAGTTCCTCGTCCAAAGATCAGCTTTCGAGTTCCGTCATTCACACACTGAGACGCGTCATGACACAAACTCACTGAGCAGCTCAATACAAACATTCAATTTCGGATATTTTTCACGAAATCACCGATTTCCATCTGCTACATGTTTTCAAATGATAGATTTTTACCAATGAATCACTGTTTTACTGGAAATATTAACTGTTGAATCAATTCTGTCAGTTTTCAGTCCAATGGCTTTGAGATTTTTTGGGGACAGAAACAGCCCTGTTCAAACTGAGCAGACTAAATTATTTATTTTCACAATGTAAAACAATAAGTTGATGACAACTTGGTGCCATAATTGTTCTTGGCTCTTCCTTTTCCGTCTTTCATGGTTTGATCAGTTTTATGATGCTCTGTATTTTACTTTAGAAAATTACTACTGACATAAAGTTCTCAGACAAAAAACAGATACGATAAAGTTGTTTCATTCTTACTGGACTGTACGAAGAGTTTAGTTCCTCTCCCAAAGATGAGCTTGCGTGCAGCATCATTCACACTGTACATGTCGTCAGCTCAAAAACCTCTGAGCTTCTGAACTTGTAATATTTTAACTCTAATCAATACAACATCCAATAATGTCCTTAAGATCATAAAGCATTAAAACATGTTCTTTTCCTTGTGATATAATGATTCGTTTTTTTAAAATGGTAATTAGCAAAATTAAGTGATTTCTGATGTTGAACATACACCTGTCCATCTAAATGTAATAAAAGCCTTTTTCCACTAATGTTACATTTAAAATATTAATATATAAAGGCCTTAAATCAATGAAAGGAAACATTTATTAAATTCAAGGAGAAATGTTCTGTTGATTTTGCTGCAAGTTGTGACTGCATTAATGGAAACTGGAGACTATAATCATAATTTAAAACTTGCAACAGAATTAGATTAGTGTTGATTACACTCAATCTCTATAAAGAAATATCACAATATTTGTATTTATAACTTGGAAATTCACCTTTTGTTCAAATTAACTATTGTTGTTATGTGATAAAATGACTTACGGGTGTGAACTGTCAGCTTTGTGCCCGATCCAAAAATCAGCTTGTTGCCACCATAATTCACACAGTGCCACACTTCAGTGCAAATACACTGACGAGCACTGTCTCTTCATTTAAACCCTAAAACCCCTTTAAACTTTTCAAGTGAACTTTAAGGTGAAAAATTAATGTTATTACATAAACTCAGGGATAAAACAATCAACTTTGACCTTTAATAGATCCAAAAGAAGTCCTCAGAGTTACATCTGAGGCTCAGTCTGCTTTTATATTCCTCATTAAAGGTTTAAATTCTGACTAAATGAATGTAACTATGGTTAATCTAAGGGCCCAAAGTCTTTTAAGATGTTACTTATGTAAAAGTACGACACCCTATCCAACACTTTCAAATACTTATTTTCCACAGTGACCTTCATTAGTTATATTAGTAACACACTGAAATGATTAAACAAATTAGACCCAAGAAAATGTAACTGGAAGAACTAGATGATGGAAACGTCAGGACAGTGTTAACTCGTATGCTGACGATGTGATTTTATACATCGCAGCCTAAATTAATAAAATGGTGACCCATCAGGAAATTAGCAACAATAAAAAAATATGAGTCTATGTATAAATGTAAAAATTTTTGATAAATATTTGTCCCGCAGTGACACAGTAGGTTCTTTTAATGCCATTATGCCAATATTATTATTGATTTGTGTTATTCTGAATAAAAAACACGTTTTATATCCAAGAAAGCAGTTTTGTGACAACAACTCAGATAATGTTCAGTTATATATTTGGAAATATTCTTTTTGTAATAAACAGTTTTTACTCACTGTCATAGACGATGAGTTTAATTCCAGATCCAAACTGGAGTTTTTGGGAACCAGTTAGTGACACACAGTTTAGAAAGGCTGAGCAATAACTCAGACGCTTCGTCACAAACTTTAAAGTTTTAGAAAACTTTATAACCTTAAAAAAATATTACATAACACCAGCACTGATGACATTTTTGGAGATCTCAAAGTAAATCATGATGTTTGCATCATGTTTTCCCACAAGATAACAAGATAATAAAGTTGAGGAGAATCTGTCGTTCTCACTGGAGTTTAAAGAACTTATTGGTCAGTTAAAATGTGAAATATGTTTATGTGTATTTTTACTGAAGTTTTTACTCACTGTCGTGGACGATGAGTTTAGTTCCAGATCCAAACTGGATTTTCTGGGAACCAACTCCAGTCACACAGTTCAGGAAGGCTGAGCAATAACTCATCATGAGACTTCATGACAAAAACTGATGCTTTTAAAACATATTTATTTTTTCTCTTTATACATTCTGGTTGTTGTGGACTCTTATCTCATTGGAGGAATTCTTCAATTAATTAACTAATTAAAGGCAGTTATAAAATGGAAGACAGCATTTTACCACCAGAAGTGCTTCTATTTCTATTATTAATGAATCTACAATTAGTTTTTTCATTACTTTATTGATAGTTTTTTCTATAAAAAATAATTATAGTGTCAAAAGCTGAAGGTCAAGGTTATCTGAGACAACAGTAATGACTGAAATTTTCTGTCACTTTTATATAAACTTGTAACTTTAGCACTTCTCATCACAGACATTTACAATTTAACACGTAACATGGCTGTTATTGATATCCACTGCTATAGAATAATTAAACAATATTTATTAATGTTGCTCCAGCCTGTGAAATATTAGTTATTGAGCGTTCACTGATTGATTCTGTTGTTATGTGTTTAATTATCTTACTGATTTGTATTTTCAGCTCAGTTCCTCGTCCAAAGATCAGCTTTCCAGTCCCGTCATTCACACACTGAGACACCTCATGACATAAACTCACTGACCATCTGTGTGTGTCTTTGATTTTCACAATAACTGAAAATTATGAATCAAGAAATAATTACACTGGATAAATGGTTTTAAAACTGTTGATTTTTACTCATGTTTTGAAATGTTACTCAGATTATTTAGTGTTGAATCGTCCTGTCTGGAGACATGTACATTAGAAGGTTTTCACTTCAGTTAGAGTTAAAGGCTAAATTGTTGAATATGTTCAGTATATTTCTATATTAACTGCAGGTTTGTTTGTGTTTATGAATCAGTTGAAAAATAAACAGTTTTTACTCACTGTCGTGGACGATGAGTTTAACTCCAGATCCAAACTGGAGTTTTTCATAACCACTTGTAGTCACACAGTTTAGAAAGGCTGAACAATAACTGAGAGGCTTCTTCACACGTTCACATTCAGATACTTTACAACCAAATTGCATTTTAAACAATAACTTAATCAGAACTTGAAACTTGAAAGTGTAAGAACAGTTTGAAAGTTTAATTAAATTAAGATTAAATAATAAGTTGTTATTTTTCCATGTTGCGTCTGTGGTGTGAAATTAAGATGTTACAAGTAAAGATAAATACAAAATTGAACTCACTGGCTTCAATAATTAATTTGGTTCCTCCTCCAAAGCTGAGTTTTCTGAGTCCGGTGTCAGTCACACAGTGATCGACTATAAACCAAAAACTCGAGCTGCAGTTTTGGACTTTGTTGGATTTTTGTCTTTTTCACAGGTGAGAAGTTCGCTCTCTAATCACAGCTCTCACAGGTTTTTCACAAGTACTTGAAATAACAATAAACTATGAAGTAAATGATTAACTATAGTCATTATCCTCAGATAATCTTAAAGAAGGTCATTTTCTTACTGGTTTGTACCAACAGAGTTGTTCCACTGCCAAAGAGAAGTTTTGCTCCTCCGAGATTCACACAACAACAACAGGAAGAACAAAAACTGACTTTAACTGCTGTCTGGAATTTACTGCTGGTTAATAGTTTCAACTAGTATAAAGTCTATACAATATCATATTAACAAACGTTTTGTAGCTGGCCTCATTGTTTGTATTTATTATGTCACAAACATGTTCCTTAAACTAACCTCCCATTTACATTGATCTTGAATCTTTATCATCAGCTTTAAATAATAACTACTACAACCTCCATGAATTAACCCACGAATACCCTTTAAAACCTGGACAGTGACTCAGTTTGAATCTATGGTATTACGGATGAATAATACTGATATTTTAAGGAGGTTTCTGTTCATAAGAGCAGAGTCAAAAATGTACAAACTAAGTTAGAATAAGTGCAGAATTATTTACCATCTCAACCATCAATCTTTCATGATAATGAATAAAACAAACTTACTGGATTCAACTGTCAGTTTGGTGCCAGAACCAAAGATGATTTTATCAACTCCAGAGTTAGTCACACTGTGACTGCAACAACTACAGAAACCCAGCTCAGCAACACTGTCAGCCACTGCAGCCAAATCAATCTAATAAAACATTTCGAAGACTTTAAACGCACACAACTGCAATCATCACAAACAGAAATCAAACAAGGTATCTCAGTATTATTATTATTATTATTATTATTATTATTATGAAAACCATTTAGTTATGACAGAAATGTAAATAACATTGAAATTTGATTGCAAATAAATAATGAAAGTAAAATCATATTCGTAGATAATATTTAAAGCAACATTTGAATCAGCTGAGATTGTAATAACTGACAATACCATAAAGTAAGTATTTACACCCTGCAACATGATTTAAATATATTCTATTAAAACTATTAAAGGTGTTTGTATTGATCAGCTTGTTCTAACATCTTCAATCCAGTGTTTTATATTTTAACAAGAAAACTTTCTAATGAATTTCAGTGATCTACATTAACAACATAACTGAAGCATTTTAACATATTTTTGTTTTTGTTTTTCTTACTTGTGTCTACATGCAGAGTCGTTCCTGTGCTGAAGAGGAGCTTCACTCCACCATTCACACAATGGAAACAGACTCAACAAAAACATCTGGAGCCTCAGTGAAAATAATAAAATAAGAAATCGCCAAAGATAAACAAATTTTACAATTTCCCAGCCTGTGGTTGGAGGGTTAATTCTCTGTCTCAGAAACTTCACCAATGAGGCTGGAATTAAAAATAAATACAGATTTAAAAGGAAAATAAGTTCTAGAATTAACTAATTAGCAAACCACAAAGGGAGTGCACTAATCTTAGACTGGACATTTTATGCTTAAAATAAGGTTAATATACTCTATTAAACCAAAGATTACACAGTTGTGTCTTTTGGTTAAGCATAGAAATTTACTTTCATGAGCTTGTTATCAGTTTCGTGCCAGCAGCAAAGATCATTTTTGTAAAGCTGAGTCAGTCAAACACTGTTTGATCACAATTTAATCACATCATCTGCAAACTGTTTTATTTTTGATTATTCTGCTTTTACCTGAAGGTTAATGGTTAAAATTTGTTTGAAACTGTACACAAGTTATATCACTGACTTTACAACGGTACTAACAACGTTCATGCAGGAGTATACATTTAGGTGATGGACATAACACTTAAACATTTTTTAGACTTAAAATGACTGAAAGCTGTTTTTAGTTGACCAGTGTATATTTTTAAAACTAAATTCACCTCGGACGACAAATATTTTTATATATGAATTATATACTAAATGTTAGCTTGCCATGAACAAACTGACTTTACATATTGAACATTTGAATTCTACTTACTGCTCTCTACAATCAGTTTGGTTCCTTTTCCAAAAATAATTCTCCAGTTTGATCCTGACGCAGTCACACAGTGGATCTGGTCTGAACAATAACTACAAACTATTTCCTCATGAAACTTCACTAATGACAGGTCAGATAATAAACATGTTATTTTCCATAAATAACAAACTACCTTGTCTCCAAACTAATGCGTTTTAAATACCATAGCTATTAAATAGTTGACATAGAAATCTGTTAATTCTAGTTTATAGCTTCTCAACCTTGTTCCTTGCTCTCATCATTTCAGCCACTAAATCTCAAAGATTTAGAGTCAACAACTCTCTGAATTCAACCATTATCTTAATTCAGTACAGAGATGTCTTATCTTCCTGATCAAATCTACAGTTTGAAAACACAACTGGAGCTCTGATGGTGTAAATCACATCATCTGCAAACAACTGCACATTAATAGAAATAGAAATTCTTGTTTTAGTGATTACTATGAATTGTTATTCAGATCCATTTGTCATATTGCTCTTGAGGTTTTACATTGTTAATACTCACTGCTCTTTATTGTTAGTTTGGTCCCTTTTCCAAAAATCAGCTTTACAGTTGCTGCTGAAGTAGTCACACAGTGGATCTGCTCTAAGCAATAATTCCACATGAAGATATTTCATTTATACTTTAAATGTGATGCGTAAAACATTCTTACTGATCCTCATTAGGATTCCTCAAAACAAGTGGTTTTAAGTACGAGAATCACTACATACGAGTCAAATATTGAAGCTTGGCCACAACAATATTCACAATACATGTCATTTTTCATAAATCAAACAATTATATAGAAATGAAAGGGAAATTTAAAAGCCTTGTTTTTGTCTCACGTTTAGGTTTAACTAGGTTTTTTCTTCTGAAGCAGACATTTCAGAAACTGTTGAACCAGGTGTAAATGTTGAATTCAGAGAGTTATATTCCATAAAACAACATTTCTTACAAATGAATTCAGTAACTTACTTGATTCAACCATCAGTTTTGTGCCAGAACCAAAGATGAGTTTGGTACCAGAGAAGTCAGTCACACAATAACAAGCCCAACTACATAAACCATGAGGTCAATGACACGGACTATTTCCTGATGATAATGCTCTATTTATACTTTACAAGGAACAGGTAAAAAGTGGATATCTACTAATTCTCTTATTTGCCTTTTGTTTGAGCACAAGAATCAACAGGTATTAACACAAATATTTGATTTCTACCAGAAAGGTCTGTGCAGAAAATGAAATGTTTCAGAAATGTAATCACTGCTGGAGTCAATGCGGAGTTTTAAAAGCTTTTCTAATGCCTGAGAATCATCTAGTGGTTTTTAGTCATATATGAGTTGCTGGTTATTCATATACATTTCAGCCACTGTAGAACCAGGTAAAAATATGAATCCAGGGACTTAAATTAGAACAAAGATCATTTCCTACAAATGATATTCAGTAACTTACTTGATTCAACCGTCAGTTTAGCACCAGAACCAAAGATGAGTTTCGAGTAGCCAGACACACAATAAGAAATGTAGCTTCATAAACCTTGAGGTCAAAGACATGGAAGATTTCCTCATAAAGCCATTTACTTATTAAAACCAGTGACAGGTAAAACTATACTCCTAGTTTACAGAAAAGGTAATAAATATTTCAGGAATAAAACATTATAAAACATTTTCGTCTGAAGCTGCTGGTGGACATTTTAGCAACTGTAGAAGTGGGTGATAAATGATCGATTCTTAGATTCATGTTTTATCAAACATCAGACATCTAACGTCTTAAAAATGAATAAAACCACTTACTTGACTCAACAATCAGTTCTGTGCCGGAACCAAAGATCAGCTTTGAATTCCCAGAGTTAGTCACACAACAAGAAAAGCAGCTACGTAAACCATGAGTTCAAAGACAATTTCATTACGAAGCTATTCGATTTATAATTTTTTTATCATTTATTTTATTAAATAAAAATGTGTTCCAAATATACAGAAATATTGCAGAAGGTAATATTTCTGAAATGAAATATTTCAGAATGTTTTTTTCTTACGTTAACGGCGGTTAACAGAAGCTGCTGGTTGAGGCACATTACAGTTGCAGTAACTGAATCATCATTTATTATATTTTACCTGATCAAACAATAAATTTGGTGCCATAATTGAAAATGAATTTTATCATCAAATAGCCAGCCTCACAGTTCAGTTGGTATGTGGGTGGGAATTCTATTACATACTCTAAATCCAGAGCTCAATCATATGGACTTTTTCCTTATCGGGCACCTTTATATGTAACAAATGATGATTTAACATGAGAATAACTAACTCATATATTGAAGGAGCACGTCAACAGTAAAACACTGTGGCTTTACAGAAATTAAACACTTACTGGTGACATTGGAGTTTTAAAGCCCCGTTTTTATCTGAACTACGTCTGTTTACCAATGTGTATTATACACACAGGCTGCTGATGAAAACACTGAATTAGAGAGTTACGTTAGGTAAAGCATCATTTTGTGCAACAGATAAAAGAACTTACTTGATTCAACTCTCAGTTTCGTGCCAGAACCAAAGATGAGTTTCGAGTAGTCAGACACACAATAAGAAATGTAGCTTCATAAACCTTGAGGTCAAAGACATGGACCGTTTCCTCCTGAAGCTGCTGTATTTATGTTTGAAAGCAAACAACATATTCCTCCCAATTCTTATTTGGCTTAAAAGGAACTTAAAATAAGGGTGAGAACTTCTACATATGACTAAAAAACTCTCATCTTCACAAATGAATAAAGCGACTTACTTGAGTCAACTATCAGTTTAGAGCCAGAGCCAAAGAAGATCTTGTTCCCATAGCCATTCACACATAAAGAAACCCAGTGACACAAACCCAGTGACCTGCTATGTACATAAAGTTAAACTTGTTGCTACACAATCCAAACAAATACGCTCTAAATGCCAGAGTACTGATTGGGAAAAGACAGGCTAAAGTGGATATTTGTCCTGTCATGTTTTTAGTTTATTTATTTGACCACTGTGGATCCCAACATTTAACTGTAAATCGTTTACAACAATAATAAGTGAACTTACTGTCCTCGACTATTAGTTTGATGCCATCCCCAAAAAGTATTTTCCAGTTTCCCGTCCCAGTCACACAATGTTTGCTTCCTCAACAAAATCTACAGCATCTAGAACTTGACATTAATTTAATCACATCATCTACAAACAGTTAATTATTTGCTGATAGATTTCTTATCTAATAATCTCTGAATAATTAATGGTACAAGGTTGTGTTGGATTAGACGTGTGAATTAATTTGAATTCTTTTGGGTTTACATTGAAATTCAAAACTCGAGTAACTTAACCTTTTGTGATTTTCATTAGAATCTACCATTACTAAAGTAAATGGACATTTCACTTCACTTTTCTTTTGAATATTTCAGTTCTTTATACTCACTGTTTTCTACTGTTACTTTGGTTCCTTTTCCAAAAAACAGCCGTCCGTCTCCTGAAGTAGTCACACAGTGGATCTGATCTGAACAATAACTACATGGACTATTTGATCATCAAGCTAGACTATTTACAACTAGCAAGAAAAAATATATTGCTATTTAACTGCAAATTATTACGTGAGATTAAATGATTGCATTTGATTACAGAGTTTAGACAAGTTTAGATGTGTATATAAGTCAGAATTGTTAGAGTTAGAGGAGGGAAAGAAACAGTCTAATGGCTTTTTGTTGGAAATAAAGTGGATTATGATGTCTCAGTGTTTCAAAGCATAAAAATCACCACAACTAGATGTAAGGTTTTAACTGAAATTAATGATGTGATATGTTGAAATTTACTAACTGAGTCAACTGAGAGTTTAATGCCAGAGCTAACGATGAGTTTAGACACCACAAAGTATATCACACTATGAGTACTTGAAGCACATCCTTTAAAGGATCGAACCTATTAGTACATCAAATAATAAACTAATAATGGACAGATTAAACACTTTGCAGATATTTTTAAACTTAAAATTTTTAACTTAAAATTATTGTTTGTCAAAATGTGCCATTAGAGATTTGATTAAATAAAATAAAACCAAACTGACTTGTCTTGATATTTAGCTGTAATGATATTTACTGCTACCATAACACACTTAAAACAATGTATAATTGAAATAGATGAATTCATTATACTCACTGGTTTCTACACTTAGCTTGATTCCTTCTCCAAAAAAGAGTTTCAAGTTTCCTGCTCCAGTAGTCACACAGTGGATCTGATCTCAACAATAACTACAATGGCTATTTCATTGTGAAGCTACGCTAAGGTTTAAACGCTGCTAAAAACAAAGTCTACGTAAAAATACAGATAATACAGGTTAAAAAGACTGAATGTAAAAATGGTTTCAGACTAATGTATATGCTATTATCATATATAATATCACGTTCTTGAATCTTGTATCTAAAAATGCCATTTTCCTGCAAACACTCTTGTTAAGCTGGATATCGGTGCATTTCTGACATTAGTATCAAGAGGATGAAAAAACTGAAGTCATAGAGAATCATCTCATCATTCAATGTATCTGAAAGCAGGAAAAACTCCTGAACTTAAGATTTGATGTTGCAATTACATCAAAATTCATCTAATGTAATTTGATTGGTTTTAATTAGTTTTTACATTTTGCTCTATAATCTAAAAGTGGACATTTGGAGCAACTACAGCGTTATGGTGTTATAGTTAAATTGCTGTGGATTCTCGCGTCTGAAACAACATTTGAAAAGATGTATAAAGTTAACTTACTAGAGACAACTGTCAGTTTAGTCCCAGATCCAAAGATGAGTTTAGTAACTCCAGAGCCAGTCACACTCTGAGAAATGTCACCACATAAACACAGTGATAGGCTCAATGAAATCAGGTGGTTTATTTTTTATATATTCTGAAGATTTTTGGATATTCTGAATAACTTTTAATGAGTAAATATATAAAACATAAATGATCAAATTTACCACTAGTTAGAGGAATGGAGAAATGTATTCATTTCAGTTTGAGAACGGTTTGGCATCGATTCTTATACAAAATGTAAAATTTTCAAATAATCACGTTATCATTCTGAATGTAAGTATAAGCCATTATGAATGTAAGTTAAAGTCATATTGGTTAGTATATATTTATGTAATGTGTGATTGAATATTTTCTGTTAACCAAATAATGGTGAGCACCTCTGATTCATGTTAATCATAATCTGAAAAATGTCTGTGAAATCCATTTTTATAGAGCTAATCTTTCAGTTTTATAGTTTTGTTTTCCAGCAGTCTGAATCTCAGTCTTTCATCAGATCTACATATACATCAAATAAAAAAGCCAACTGATAATAATAATTAGACTTTAAATGATTGTGATACTCACTGGCCTCAACCGTTAGTTTGACTCCTTTCCCAAAAATGATTTTCCAGCTCGATCCCCCAGAGCCAGTCACACAATGTTTCCTCTCAGAACAATAACTAATGTCTAAAGAAACTAACAGTGAGGGATTTAAGCACATCATCTGCAAACAATAGTACTTCTATGTTTTTCTCTAAAAATGGCTACGACGCCAAAATACATATACGCTATAATCAGCACCTGATCACCTCATAGATAATTAATTTTCATTCTAAATCCAAAGATTTTATTTGTTATTTCAGATGTGTTCTGCTGTACCTGGTCGAGGACATTTCTGACACCAATATCTTCTTTGTCGAAATGTGCTGGGCAATTTTAATATCAAATAAAATAAGTTAACGTGTTTTTGTTGGATGTCAATGCTGAGGTATTATCTAATCAATATATATATATATATATATATATAAAATCATAAAATCTCGATACTCACTGCTTTCCACAATTACTTTGGTTCCCTTTCCAAAAATGAGTTTGGAGTTTCCTCCTCCAGCATTCACACAGTGGATCTGATCACAACAATAACCACAAAGACTGAAACTGCCTATATCAACACTAATTACACTAATTACACTAGATGAGAACAGCTAATGCAGTTAATTAATAGTTATCAGGTAAAATTAATTAAAATATTTTGCACTTAAAGAGAAGTTTGTAAACCCTCAGAAATAAAACTGTGTAATAATGTCCCTGTGCTGAAACGCATTGGTTAAACAGTAAAACTACTTCTAAACAACAGAGTTGACAGTTGTTACATTAGTAACACATTAAACATATATATATATATATATATATATATATATATATATATATATACACATACATACATACATACACGTGCTGCCAAAATGTGTAATTCCAGCCATAAATGGACTCTGTGTTACACCATATTAAACCCTAAAAACGCATTAATATTAATGTTATCTTCAGATTGTATAAGTTCATGATACTCACTGGTTGCCACAGTTAATTTGGTTCCTTTTCCAAAAGTTAGTTTATAGTTTCCTGTGGAGTCAGTCACACAGTGAATCTAATCTGAGCAAAAACCACATGGACCAACTCTGCTTCAATCAACCCTAATTATACTATTTAGCAACAACTAATGGAGTAAGTAACAATAACGAGGTAAAACCAGTAAAAATATTTTGCACTTGAAGAACATTTTCTCTAGTTTTGATAGTAAAACAGTCCAATCAAGGCATTGTCCTGAAACGGTTAAATATGTTAAAGACATGACTCTAAGACACATAATTTAAATTAATTTGATCTTTTAAATAAATAAATTCTTGTTACTCACTGGTTTGTACAATTAGTTTGGTCCCTTCTCCAAAAATGAGTTTATAGCTTCCTGTTCCACCAGTCACACAGTGGATCTGAGCTCAACAATAACCACATGGACTGCCACTACTTAAAAAACAACGAATGCAGCTAATATACACCTAATCAATAAAGAAATATTAAAATTAAAATACAGGTAAAAACTGTTACAAATTTGTTGAGCAATTTATTAGGGTTTGTAGTATGAGGGAGTTTAGGGTTATTGAGTAAATTAACAAATGTTTTTTTCTTTTTTCTTGAAATGGGAAATGAAATGAAAAAATGATAAATTCACAATTAGGTTTAGTAAACATAGTGTTACTTACTTGAACCAACAATCAGTTTTGTGCCAGAACCAAAGAAGAGTTTAGCTGTCGAAGAGCCAGTCACACTCTGACAATCACAATAACATTAACACCCTGACATCAACGGAGCAGCTGCTGCGTCCAGCTAATATTTAAAAAGTTATAAAACAAGCCCAACCACCATCATTCAAGTTGATGGATATATTAAACTTTGTTTCCCTGAAAGAGGGTGCAGAAAAATGAATTAAACCTGACACATATTTGTTTGACCAAACAGCGATTAACTGATTCGTCTATAGTTACTACAACATGCCATTCTACAGTCGATGCACATCAGTGACACTAACATGAAGTTATATTGATTCCTATCATCACAAAGCTAATTTATTGCCCCTAGTCCAAGTTGCGAAACAGCAATATATTGAATCACATCATCTGCAAATTGTTGAAGTTTTAGACACCACATTTGTATAGAAGTGTAATAATTAGTTTTTCAGCTCATAACCAGGATGGTATTTTGAGTTATTGTTGGATGATTTAATTATAAACTTACTACAGGCTTTAACTTTATGGGAGTTTTCTGAAAGACCATAAAACAAAATGTTTTTCTTCTAGCAAACAACAGCATGACATACATGAAGGTAGTCATTATGTTTCTCATTTAGTATTTGGTTTACTCACTGCTCTCTATGGTTAGTTTGGTTCCTTTTCCAAAAATGATTTTCCAGCCTCCAGATGTAGTCACACAGTCAGTCCGATCTCAACAATAACTGCATCAACTATTTCTTCATGCAGATACAAGAGTTATTGTTAACAGAACAGTGCAGAAATATGTATGAAAGTTACTGCCATGCTTCTAACAAAAGACATTATTGAAATTTAAGAAGTATAAAAACTAAATGGTAAATCTCCTTTGAGTGTCTTTCTAACTAAACTACTACAGGTTTTCATATATTTGCTTATAAATTTACGTTTTAGAGGAGGTTCAGAGGTTTGTGAAGAAAAAGAAATTGGACTTGAAATTCGGGGGTTTATCATTTAGCCCCTCAATACATTTAGACATGGAAAATATTGTAAATCTACTCCGGGTGATTGAACAGATGAAAATTTAAAATCTTTTTACACCGTTTACTATTTTAATTCAGCAGAGACTGTTTAAAAGTTAAAAGTATACTCACTGGATTCAATAGTCAACTTTATTCCTTCACCAAAAATGAATTTTTGGCCTCCAGTTCCAGTCTCACAGTGTTTCTGCTCTCAACAATAACTACCAAGCTCATACTAGTGAATATGATCACATCGTCTGCAAACAGTTTTATTTTTATAGATTAAATTTTCTGTTTGCTGAGTCCAGGCTTTACCAATTTCTGTTAAAGACAAAATGTTGTTATTTGATTTGTTGATTTTGCCCTAAGAGGACTTTTCCATTAAATGGAAATACTACAGAGATTTTGTACAATAATTCAGAATCTAACGTTTGAGCTCTACTGGTGCCGGGATTATATTCTCAAGAGTTTAGAATTATTTCTAAAATAAAACACTACTAACTGGACTTACTGGCTTCAACGTTCAGTCTGACCCCCGACCCAAAGATCAGCTTGTAAGTTCCAGTATTCACACAACACAAGATGCCATTACATAAACTCTGCAAGGCTTCAGCTCTAACAGTCTGAATTGACGTCTGTTATTTTATGAGTAAAAGCTGCTGTTAACATGATCATTTATTACCTGTCTGCACATCTACAAGCTACAATTTCACTGCGTCATAATTATATGTAAGCAGAATATACCTATTCTTGAATGTAACAAATGATAAATCATAATTTTCATTTTAAATGGACAGAAGTCACAACATTAATGTAATTTTTAAGACATACTATAGAAACTGAAGTATTTTTGAAAAACTGAGTGTGACTGGATTCATCAGTAAAAATAAGATTTATATTCTAAATGTGAAAATACAAAAAAACTAATCTTTCTTCATGTGATATCTTTTCAACTCCCCAAAAGTTATAGTTAATCAATATTATAATACAAAATCATTAACGAGATCTTGTTAGTGATAAAATAGACTGAGATGTCCTGATGCTTAGGACTGAGCACTGGTGTCATCAGTTCCATTTCACTCAATCACAAATTTCAAATTCACATAATCAAAATGAATTAACCTCTGGAATAAAGCAAATCTGTGTTATAAAGAACGATTGACATTGGATAGTTTGGATGAGCGGACTCACGTGTGTCTACAGTCAGTTTGATTCCAGATCCAAACGTCATCCTGCCGGCGTTTGTCCCACAGTTCAAACCATCAGGACAAAAACCCTCAGAGGTTTTTCAAGTGTTTTCAATTTACAAATCCAACTGAACGAGGTGGTAAAATGCAAAACTGCCTTTGTGTTTCAATTGACATTTTATATTTTAAACTCCCTTTCAATATCTCCTTTAATTCCTGTTATCTGCTTCATACACCTTTTCAAATATGAAATTAGGACAAAAAAAATATTCAAACAAACTCAAAAACTTTTTTCAGTTTTTCTGTGAATTCCAGAGAATTTTGAAGTTGTTTTTCTACAGTTTGAAGAATTTTCTTTAATCGACTTGTCTTCTGTTACATTACTGATTATTTTGTGTGTTTACTTTTGAAGGTTGGATTTCCAAACGATTTTTAAATTTTACTGAAGTTTGAAAATAAGACATGAAGCTGTGTGTTGTGTTGCTTTCTTGTTTCTTGTTTGAAAAATGCTGTCACTGTAATAAAGAAAACCAATGTATGTAAAGTGTTTTGAAACCGAGCCTGTCAACTTTAAATGAAGATTATAAAAACTTAAACAGTTATATGTTCAGCACATAATGAAAAGAATTGAACTTACGGGTATCAACATGAAGTTTAGTGCCACTGCCAAAGATGATCTTGTCGACATTCACACAGTGTGTAGCCTCAGGACACAAACCTCCCTGACTCCCAGCAAACAGCTAATCATCTCTCAGAGAGCTCAGGAAAACACACGGCATCCTAAAACTCAACTTCCAAACCGTTTATCAAGATTATCAGCAGTCAATCAAAGAGAACTTAAAGTGGACTCGCTCAGTGCGTCGGTCTAAAAGTGATTTAGATAGTGATTAAGGATAAAACTGGATTCGGAGTCAAAGTACCTGCAGGTGAAGCTGATGTATTTTTAAAGTTTCGTCTTGTTGGAGATTTTCAGCGTTAACGTGAACTTACGTGACTGAACGTTCAGCCTGATTCCTCGGCCGAACAGCACTTTACTCCCCACAGTCACACAGTTTGTCAGCCTGATAAAAACTCTTACGTCGTACAATAGTACTTTATATATTTATATTTTCCTCCTTTTATATTTCTTTTTTATCTCATTATTTGTTCTGGTTTTCTATCTTGATTTCAGTAAATGACTATAGTTTGTCCTTTAGAAATGTCCTTTATTATCATTGTTTCTGATCAGTCAGCACTTACTGGGTTCAATGTTTAATCTGGTTCCACTTCCAAAGATGATCTTGACTTGACTTCCACTAGTCACACATCATGAAACCCCGTGACACAAACTGACAAACTCTAACCCAACTTAACTTAGAAAGATTATTAATTATTTTAAACTCAGTTAACCAGATTTTATGTCAAATATCAACATTAGGGATGTATTTATTATTATTATTGTTATTATGTATTATTACAGAGATAAGATAAAATGATGAAGACAGTCATTTAAGCAGTTTTTCTTAAAAAAAAAAAAAAAACCTATCTTGAACTGTTTCATCCAAATTTCAGGTATTTCACCAACAATTTTATACTGAATTATTTTCTACATGAGTTTCATATTAACAATATTTTAGATTTGTATCAGGACTTACTTGTTTGAATGTTTACTCTGGTTCCCTTTCCAAAAAAGATTTTATATCCACCTGCATCATTCACACAACGCGACGCACCACAACACAAACTGCTGATCAGCTGAACTCGTTTAGAACAACATCACTTTTACATTTGAGACTTTTATGCGTAACGACATCGCACTCACAACAATAAGATGCTTGATAATGAAAATTAAATGTAGATTTTATAAAGTAGTGACAATGAACTAATTATTTCAGCAGTTTTATGGATTCCTGTAAAACAATGTAAAACTTGCTTTTGAAGATGCTCCTCATATTTAGTGTTTATGATATTGATGATGATATATGACACTCACTGAATTCAATGGTCAGTCTGGTTCCACTTCCAAAGAAGATCTTTTCTCCACCTCCGACATTCACACAACATGAAGCTCCACAACACAAACTCAGCAGAGACCAGCTGAACCAGACTTCGTTTACTTTATAGACTTTCACTATTTTTCATTGAAAATGTAATGATCATTAATATACATTATGAATTAAATGTAAGTGTTGATTTTATTTTAGAGAGTGATGATTTAGCTGATTTATTTATAATGATAAAGTCAAAATTTCAACAATTAATGATCATGAACACGTATTTAAATCTTTGGTGTAGCTGGAAGGTTTTTAATGTTTGTATGATATGTAATGTTTTTCTTAGTTCCTGATATAAGAGATGTTTTCTGCCTGACGACAGTGTTATACTCAATATTTTTCTCTTTGTGCCTGAAAAGTCAAATGAATAATTTCCATCACTGTCAGTAACTGAGTCCATCTGCTATTTGTGATGCTTCATATAAAAGATTTGAGTTATATCAGCACTTACTGGGTTCAATGTTTAATCTGGTGCCACTTCCAAAGACGAGTTTATTCGCAGCATTCACACAAGAAGAAGAAGCAGTGACCTGAGAGTTTAGCCTGAGTGATGACATTACAGTTACAATAATAAGAATCCATTTTCACTAAAATTACATGCATCTTATAACGTCTTATATATTAGATGTAAATGATGATATTTATTTTACGGTGGAAATACTGAACAGGATGTTTTAGTGTTTATAATCTTGATTATTCTGATTAACACTTATTTACGATTATAATGATGAAGCAGTTCACTCAGTCCAACTGACAACAACCCTTTTCTTTAAATCTTCTACTATTCTGATTTTGTATGTGTTGCAGTAAAACACAACAAGATAATCTAATAATGATTATATATATTATATATATATATATATATCAGCACTTACTGGGATCAATGTTTAATCTGATTCCTCTTCCGAAGATGATCTTTCCATTTGTATTAGTCACACAACGTAACGCACCATGACACAAACTGACAAACTGAACCAAACTTCATTTGGAAAAAAGGAAAAAATAATTTTACACTTAAATATTCAGATTTGATTTCAGCTTCTTTTTCAAGAAGAAAAACTAAAAACATTTTAAAATTTAAAAGATTATATTTTTCACATGGTCATTGATTTTACATTTAAGACTGAAATATTATTTACTATTTCATTAAAAATATATTTTCACTATCAATTTATATAATAAATCCGTTTTATATAATTTGATATTTACTGATCAGCAAAGATTCTACTTTAGACTAATACACTGATGGTTATCATTAACCTAACCTGCCTGATTGATAGTTGATGTATTTATGATTTTATGATCAATATGATGAACACAGGTTTGATTGTAAATATGCTCCATATTAATAATATTTATGATTTATTTTATTACTTACTGGGTTCAATGATTAATCTGGTTCCACTTCCAAAGATGATCTTATTTCCAGTATTCACACAACATGAAGCTCCATGACACAAACTCCGTGACGACATGAACCGGACGTGAAGGTGCAGTCAGTAACATAAAAGCTAATATTTCTACATTTTACATTTATATCATAATTAAAACTGTAAATTTTCATATTATTTTTACATTACTGATGCTGTTTTTTTATTTTGGTTGTTGTGAATTAACACATTGATCATTGATACTCTCTCTGTGGATGCATTTCTCATGATTCTCATAATTATGATTAAGACAATCTGTTAATCACCGAGTCTCGGAAAACTCGTTAAATCTTTATATAACTTTAAACCTGCAGCTAAAACAAAAAACTGTTTCCTACTTTGTGCTGCTGTTATGAGCCTGGTTTATGATCAGTATCAGACTTACTGGGATCAATGGTTAGACTGGTTCCACTCCCAAAGATGAGCTTAGCTGCTTCACACAGCACGAAGCTCCATGACACAAACTGAGACCAACTCAACCAGACTTCATGTAGAAAACATCGTTTTTACACAAAACAGATTTTGAACCAGTTAAAGAAAGTCTCTATTTTAATTTATAATAAATGTTTGTAAAAAATATTATAAATACAATGTAAATGCTGATATTTACTGTATGTTAAATAATTAAATTCACTGCTCTTGATTAATAAATTGATGATTCACTTCACAATTTGATAATTCTGATCATGAAGATGATCTTTCAAAAGTGTTTTAGGAACTTTTTTAATATATTTTCATGTTGTTATTTTATCTGGATGATTCTTCATTTAAAAGACACTTTGTATTTCAGTAAAACACGGTATCGTTTGCTTCTAAAGATAAAACAACTGTGACGTATATATCAGTACTCACTGGGTTCAATGGTTAATCTGGTTCCACTCCCAAAGAAGAGTTTAGCTGCTCCTCCAGTTTTCACACAGCACGAAGCTCCATGACACAAACTCAGCGAACCAACGAACTCAACAAACTTCAATTTGAAAACCAACAACCGCAAAAATCAGCTTAAACTTCAGATTTGTTTTAACAGTTTGTTTCTCTCATATAAAAATAGTTTTACCTCTGAGACTCGTGTCTGGATGGTTCTGGTTCTGGTTCAGTCACAGATCAGGTCACTATTGCAATTAAAAGCAACTGCACATTATTGATATTTACTGTGTATTAAAGATGCTACTGTGTGTAATTTATCAACCAAACTTCACTTAGAAAAACATTGTTTTTCCATTTGAGACTTTTGCCTGAGTGTTTACATTCTAGTCACATGAATGAGATACTGATTTGATTGATTAGAAACAAATATAGATTATAAATATATATTATAAATAACATGTAAACATTGAACCGAACAGTAGAGATATTGAACTGACTGTTTTAGGGTCACGGCTCTTACATGACGACCGTTAACAATTATCTTTGTTTCAGCTGGATAATAAATGAAAATACATTTCAGTGATACAAGTTTTCTACCTGACATCAGTGTTACGTTGAATTATTTTCTACTTTGTGCAGCTGTGAATTCATTGAGTCCAGAAAACTCCAACTTTACAATGAATGTTTTTACATATTCCTGTTTGACAAGTTCAAGAAGCTTTTAATGACGCTCTATATAAATGATATTTATAATCAGTACTCACTGGGTTCAATGATTAATCTGGTCCCAGCTCCGAAGAAGATCTTGAACTGATCCACATTATTCACACAACATGAAACACCACAACACAAACTGAGCAGTGACGGACTGAAACAAACTTCATTTTAAAAAACTAAAATTACATCTTTTAAGTCGGTTATCGAATGATTTCAAAAGATCCTTATGAGTCTAAATGGTTTAAAATCATAATAAATATATCATCTGAGTATTTATCATTATGATCTGGATCAGGACTTACTGGCTTCAATGGTTAATCTGGTTCCGTGTCCAAAGAGGAGTTTATCCCGTGAACCAGTATTCACACAACAGGAAACAGCAGCACACAAACTGAACCAAACTCCATTAAAACAACCGAGATTTTTACATTTTAGACTGAACTTTGTGGAGTGGAAAGAAACTGTTTATTCTGGTTTTATTTACAAAACACAGAAAAGAATTGCTTTTAACCACGTCTCATAAATACTGGTTATGATCAGTATCAGGACTCACTGGGAGCAATGGTTAAACTGGTTCCACTTCCAAAGACGACATGAAACACCACAACACACTCAGCTCCCTGATGAACTGAACCAAAATTCATTTAGACAAATAATATAAATAATTTTACACTTAAATATTCTGATATTTTAAAGCAAAACTTTCTCTCTCAGTAAAACTAAAAACATTCTGTATATGTTGATTTAAAAGATGAAGTCCTTCCACTAATCACTGTATTTACAGACTGAAAAACAGGCCACAATAAAGATGCTCTGTATTGATCATATTTATAATCAATATCAGGACTTACTGGCTTCAACGATTAATCTGGTTCCATGTCCAAAGAAGATCTTATTCTGATTGGCTCCAGTAGTCACACATCATGAAGCTCCACAACACAAACTCAGCAGGTGAAACAAAGTTCAACGATCGTAGTTTCCTTCATGATAAATTATGATAAATGCATTTTATAAGTATAATGTAAATGTTGGTGGTAACTAAACACTAGAACATTTAACTGATTAATATGTGAATGATCACTTTGTGTTTTTTGATTATTATGATCACGACAATCTCAACAATCTATAATCATAAAAACATCTTTAAGCCGGTTTATTAAAACGCTTTCCTTAGTTCCCGAAAGCTGACGACAGTGTTACTGGATTATTCTGGATTATTCTTCCTGTTATGATCCTGAAGATGAATCGTTTCATCACTGCTGCTCAATCTTATCCTCCTAGGACCTGGTGACACATATGAGGATATTATACTGCCACTCAGTATCGCAATGTAAAACTAATGTCCTCATATGTGGACATCGTTTTTCTCAGGTCCCAATCAGAATAAACAGCAAAGAGAAATTAAAAATACACGCCATGCAAGAGTTCAGGTCTTAGGAGGTTAAAGCAACTGAGGCGGATTTCTATTAACTTCTGCTTTTATGTACGATTGTTTGTATATCCATATAAAACATTTATGATCTGTATCAGACTTACTGGGATCAATAGTTAATCTGGTTCCACTCCCAAAGATCATCTTAGTTCCACCTCCAGAATTCACACAACATGAAGCTCCATGACACAAACTCACTGAACCAGCTGAACCAGCAGAACCAGCAGAACCAGCAGAACCAGCTGAACCAGCTGAACCAGCTGAACCAGCTGAACCAGCAGAACCAGCAGAACCAGCAGAACCAGCAGAACCAGCTGAACCAGACTCCAGGTAGAAAACGAACAAATCCAGACTTTAAAGTTCACATTAACATGATGTTTATGATTTTATGATCCATGTCATCAACACGTTTGTCTTTAAAGATGCTTCACATAAATAATATTAATAAATCTAATTCAGACTTACTGGGATCAATAGTTAATCTGGTTCCACTCCCAAAGATCATCTTAGTTCCAGAATTCACACAACATGAAGCTCCATGACACAAACTGTGACTGAACCAGACTCCAGGTAGAAAACTGACAATTTAAATTTACACCTGAGTATGTGATTGTGAAATGAGCACCCTATAACAATTTCAGCTGCGTGACAATTTAAAAAAAAATTTTAAATTATTTTCCACTTAAATATTCAGATTTGATTTTAAAACAGCTTTTTCTTTTTTTCAATTCAATGAAATGAAGCTGGTTTTTCTCTCATATAAATATTATTTTTGCTTTAAAGATGCTTCATATCAATAATGTTTACAGTGTGTATCAGACTTACTGGGATCAATAATTAATCTGGTTCCACTTCCAAAGATCATCTTTTGATTTGCAGTTTTCACACAACATGAAGCTCCATGACACAAACTGTGAGCGACTCATTTAGAAACGACTGGAACATTATTTTACTCTGAATTAACTAGATTTTATGTAAAATATCAACATTGTTTATGAATAATTATCATATTTATTCAGATAAAAATGAAGATAATCTTTTATTTAAGGTATATGGGGAATGCTGTATTGAATTATTTTCTACATTGATCCTTTGAGCCTCATATTAATAATATTTTAGATCTATATCAGGACTTACTTGTTTCAGTGTTTACTCTGGTTCCCTTTCCAAATAGGATTTTATATCCACCTGCAGTTTTCACACAGTAAGACGCACCACAACAGGAAGTCTGCGGACCGAGCGACTCAACCGAACAAATTCACTTCACACATAAATATCCAGAGTAGATTTAAAACTTTCGGTCCTCGGAAATAATCAGCATTTTACATTTAATATAAAGCCTGAATGATTAAAGTCCAATCACAACATACGACCGTTCCAGTAATAAGTGCCGTTACTGTGCAGCGCTGTTTCAGCACAAATTAATATCAACACCTTCGTTTTTAAAGAGGCTTCATGTTAATATTTATAATCTATATCAGACTTACTGGGATCAATAGTTAATCTGGTTCCACCTCCAAAGACGAGCTTTTGATTTCCTCCAGTTTTCACACAACATGAAGCTCCAGGACACAAACTCAGCAGAGACCAGCTGAACCAGCAGAACCAGCAGAGACCAGCAGAACCAGCTGAACCAGCTGAACCAGCTGAACCAGCAGAGACCAGCTGAACCAGCTGAACCAGCTGAGACCAGCAGAACCAGCAGAACCAGCTGAACCAGCAGAGACCAGCAGAGACCAGCTGAACCAGCAGAACCAGCAGAACCAGCAGAGACCAGCAGAGACCAGCTGAACCAGCAGAACCAGCAGAACCAGCAGAGACCAGCAGAACCAGCTGAACCAGCAGAACCAGCAGAGACCAGCAGAACCAGCTGAACCAGCAGAGACCAGCTGAACCAGCAGAACCAGCAGAGACCAGCAGAACCAGCTGAACCAGCAGAGACCAGCTGAACCAGCAGAGACCAGCAGAACCAGCAGAACCAGCAGAGACCAGCTGAACCAGCAGAGACCAGCTGAACCAGCAGAACCAGCAGAGACCAGCAGAACCAGCAGAGACCAGCTGAACCATCAGAACCAGCAGAGACCAGCTGAACCATCAGAACCAGCAGAACCAGCAGAACCAGACTCCAGGTAGAAAACTAACAAATCCAGACTTTAAAGTTCAGATCTTCACTGACGATTATGATCAACATGCGTCTTTATGATTTTATGATTTATATCATCAACACGTTTGTTTGTAAAGATGCTTCACATAAATAATATTTATAAATCTATATCAGACTTACTGGGATCAATAGTTAATCTGGTTCCACCTCCAAAGACGATCTTTTGATTCCCAGAATACACACAACGTGACGCTCCATGACACAAACTGTGACTGAACCAGACTTCATTTAGAAAACACGGTTCTTCAGTCATTTTCCTTCATAATCAATGATCATCATTTTATATTAAAGTATAATGTTAAAGACTGTTTTCTTAGTTGTGAGCTTTTCTGTGTTAAACAGTGTTGAACTAAATTATTTTCAGTTTTATAATAATATTCTGATTCTGAGTCTAATGAGTCATTTACAAACCAATGAGTCCAGATAATTACAACATTAACGTTTCTTTAAGCATCATTATAAACGATGCTCCATATCAATAATGTTTACAGTGTGTATCAATACTTACTGGGATCAATAGTTAATCTGGTTCCACTCCCAAAGATCATCTTATATCCATCAGTATTCACACAACATGAAGCTCCAGGACACAAACTCACTGAACTAAACTTCATGCAGTAAAAACCTGAATGTAAGACTTTGAGACATAATCATAGGTTAGTATTTTCAGTAAGACACTGCCGCATGATAAATGTGGATTATAAATATGTGAATTCTGATGTTTAAAGACACTGAACGACAGTTATTTTTCATTAATAATGTTTTGCTGGACAGTTTTCATCACTATGTTCAGTATTAAACTAATTCTTTTCTATTTCATGATGATTTTATGAGCTTGAAGAGCTGAATGAACCAACTCATCTGATATCCTGCTTTTGTATCATTAAAGTCAAACACTATATAATGTACTTTTGTTTATTATCTATATCAGACTTACTGGGATCAATAGTTAATCTGGTTCCACTTCCAAAGATCATCTTATATCCAGAATTCACACAACATGAAGCTCCATGACACAAACTCACTGAACCAGACTTCAGGTAGAAAACCCTGATTTTAAGAATCCTGTCCAGGTCACTGTTTTCATCACGACACTACGACATGATAAATGTGGATCATAAATAATATGATGATATTTAGTGTAAAGACACTGAACAAACTCTTTAAGTTATTTTTGATTCATATTTTTTAGTTGATAGTTTTGATCACTATGATCAGAACAAGTATTGATCTAATAGTCATAAAAACAGATTATTATTGTAATTAAGAATATTACTGCATGATATTATTTCATAAATAAGTAAATTGTAATATTTACTGTAGAGATCCTGAACAAACTGCTTTAGTCAGTGTTTCTGATTCATAATGATTATGTTAATTATATTACCTTCTTATGTTGCTAAATCCAGTTGACAATAACTTTTTTAATCTGTTTTATCTGTTATTACAATATGTTTCTGTAAAACTATGTAAAATTTACTTGTGAAGATGCTCAATATAAATAATCAATAATCTATATCAGACTTACTGGGATCAATAGTTAATCTGGTTCCACTTCCAAAGACGAGCTTATTTCCACCTCCAGTATTCACACAACATGAAGCTCCATGACACAAACTGTGAGCGACTCCATGTAGAAAACACACAATTTAAATTTACACCTAAGTGTGTGATTGTGAAATGAGACACAAATTCATCTGTGACGATTTTAAAAAACTTTTTAAATTATTTTCCACTTAAATATTCAGATTTGATTTTAAAATAGTTTTCTTTTTCAATTCAATGAACTGAAGCTGGTTTTTCTCTCATATAAATATAGTTATTGTATTTAAAGATGCTCCATATCAATAATGTTTACAGTGTGTATCAGACTTACTGGGATCAATAGTTAATCTGGTTCCACTTCCAAAGATCATCTTGTTCTGATTCACACAACATGAAGCTCCAGGACACAAACTGTGAGCGACTGAACCAAACCTCTTTTAGAAAACACAAATCTAATTTTACACTTAAATATTCAGATTTAATTGTTTAAAAACTATTTTCAACATATTAAATCAAATGTTGTTCTTCTCTTATATTCATTATTCTGAGGTTCTAGACTTTTGCATGAATTATTTCCTTCAACAATAACCTTCGTTTTTCACTCTGATCAACTGTTGAATTTAATATTTATCAGATGTAAATTTACAAGAGTAGAGCCACTAAAGCAGCTGCTTTAGTTCCATGTACATCTGTAAAACGTTGTAACGTTTCCTTTGAAAGATGTGACTTATATTTATGATCAGTATCAATACTTACTGGGATCAATAGTTAATCTGGTTCCACTCCCAAAGATCATCTTAGTTCCAGCTCCAGTTTTCACACAACATGAAGCTCCAGGACACAAACTGGGAGCGACTGAACCAGACTTCATTTTTAAAAACTATTTTTACATTTTGACTATAAATAAAACGTAGAATTTAATATTAACTGTACATTAGTGATATTGATGATATTGATGGTGATGATTCTGATTAATACTCTCTCTGTTGATATATTTATTATGATTTAGATTATGATCAAAACTCTCATTAAATCCTTAGATAACTCCAAACCTGCTGTTACCAGCCTCATATTTACATATCAACACTTATGATCATAGATCAGACTTACTGGGATCAATAGTTAATCTGGTTCCACTTCCAAAGATCATCTTAGTTCCAGTTCCTCCAGTTTTCACACAACATGAAGCTCCATGACACAAACTCACTGAACCAGACTCCAGGTAGAAAACTAACAAATCCAGACTTTAAAGTTCACATTAACATGATGTTTATGATTTTATGATCCATGTCATCAACACGTTTGTCTTTAAAGATGCTTCACATAAATAATATTAATAAATCTATATCAGACTTACTGGGATCAATAGTTAATCTGGTTCCACTCCCAAAGATCATCTTATATCCTCCAGTTTTCACACAACATGAAGCTCCATGACACAAACTGAACCAGCTGAACCAGACTCCAGGTAGAAACACATCCTTTTTATATTTGAGTTGCACAAATACGCTTCTGTTCTCATTTAAAAATAAATGTCTATTTTAAATGTTTTAAATGAAATGTAAATTCTGCTATTCTCTTTACAGTAGTAATAATACAAGAGAATAATACTGAAGACAATGATTTAGATTAACACTCTGATTTCTGTGTTTCTGTATTTGATCATTACGATCATGTGTTTTTATTTTTCAGTCTGTTTCAGGAAGATGTTTTTAAAGACACCTCATATTAATTACATTTATAATTGATATCAATACTTACTGGGCTCGATATTTAATCTGGTTCCACGTCCAAAGATGATCTTATTTTGATTCCCAGTGTTCACACAGCCTGAAGCTCCATGACAAGAACTCTGCTGCCACCGACTCATCCACACTTCAACAACTTTATTTAAACACGCACTTAAAATGTTTCCTAACTTTGTTCTTGGCAACATTTTTACATGATTTATTATTATTATGATATATAATTGAATGTATTCCTGTAAAACACTGTAAAATGAGTTTTTGTTGCATATGAATAATATTTGGTGGTGATGTTTATCAGCACTTACTGGGTTCGATGGTTAATCTGGTTCCAGGTCCAAACAACAGTTTGTACTGACTTCCACCTCCAGTGTTCACACAGCCTGAAGCTCCACGACACAAACTCACAACAATCACACACACACACTGTTTCTAACAGTCACACACATCAGGTTCTTTCTGGACATTATATATTTATATCATAATAACCATGTACATTTCAATATTTATGGCGCAGTAACGACCCTGAATAAAATATGTTAGTGACGATTCTCGTGAGTAATAATTTCTCAGGTGATGTATTTCCTGTGATTCTGATCTTTCAGGTTTTTTCTCTGGAGAAATCTTTGGGGTTGAACGAACATGAGCTCAGCAGCAGGTTGAACTTTCCTGCGATCAGAGAGAAAATAATTCAACTTACTGTCGTTAACGTGGAGTTTAGTGCCGCGTCCGAGCCTCAGCACAGAAACCTCAGTGATCCAACAACCAGCTGCTTCAACACCGACTCAAACAGTTCACACATGATTAAAAGCAGCAGCTGGAATATGTTTAGTCGAATCCTAACTCGACCTCCTCAAAGCGACATTTTAAATCTATGCAAATCATTTTAATATCTAAATATGTAAATATAAAAGAGTGTAAATCCCAACACCTTCACGGCTCTGTGCCTCAGTTTCACGTAAACAGATTCAGACTTAAACTAAAGATCCTCTTTCAGCAGAGGTCTGAGTTCACACATGTTCATCTGGGTTTATCATTTCCAGACTCGTGCTTTAAAAACATGAAGAATCAAATCAACTGTTGGCGCGTCCGAGCGCGCACACTCATCAATAAATCTGTATCTGTGTCAGTACTCACTGGCTTCAATGATTAATCTGGTTCCACGTCCAAACAGCGTCTTATATCCAGAGTTCACACAACACGAAGCTCCATCACACAAACTCCCCCGACCTTCAGCCTGACGCCTTTACAAACATCTTCTTCTACTGCGCAGATTTTAAACCAGTTAATGCAACTCCACATTTTGTCTTTGTATATATTTCTATCTATATAAATAATAAATATATATTTCTGCATTATTTTTTACAATCTGACAAATCACAAAGCTGCTGTTTGTACATTATATATTCATATTATAATCAAGATGAAGCTACTGAACGTTTCAGTGCTGATTAATGAAGGAATGATGATCTGTCGTTTGAAATCGACAGCAGCTGTTTGTCCGGTTCACGTCTGTTTCCTTCAGTCAGACTGAAAACACTCGAACTTACTGTCGTTAACGTGGAGCTCGACGCCGCCGCCAAACGTGATCTTGTTAACACCAGAGCCAGAAGTCCCACAGTCCCAGGCCTCAGCACACAAACACACTCAGACTCCCTGATCTGAACCTCTGACCCACAACCACAACCAGAACCACAACCACAACCAGAACCACAACCAGTCCAGCATCAGTCACTCCACCAGAGAGCTGAACAACAACACTGCAGCACACTCAGCTTTACAAACCACCAGGAGTCAGAAACAACCGAGACGGAGACGATCCAGGAATCACAACTGAACATTTATTGTCCCGCTTTGCTCAGTTTGGTTAAAACAGGATTAAATAAACCTGATTAAATAAACCTGATTAAATAAACCTGATTAAATAAACCTGATTAAATAAACCTGATTAAATAAACCTGATTAAACGTATCTCATGTGAAACACATTTCACATGTAACAAAACAAATGTTAAACAATGTGATTTTCAGAAAGTTTTGCTTTTAAAAATTCTCAGCATAAATAATTTTATTTTTATTCAATACTCACTGGGTTCAATGATTAATCTGGTTCCACGTCCAAACAACATCTTATATCCAGAGTTCACACAACATGAAGCTCCATCACACAAACATCTTTGAATCTGACTGAACCATTTCATCACAGTCACAAACGAAGCTGCTTTTTGAACATTTATATTATAATTAAAACATTAATCTTGATATTTTCTGTTTCACATTTAAAGCGGTTTCTGTTCACGTCTGTTTCCTTCAGTCAGACTGAAAACACTCGAACTTACTGTCGTTAACGTGGAGTTGGACGCCGCCGCCAAACGTGATCTTGTTTCCTCCAGAGTCGTACGTCCCACAGTCCCAGGCCTCAGCACACAAACACACTCAACCTGCAGTTCTCCAACAGTCATGAAGAAGAGTCCAGAGACTGACCTCCATCACTAACTGTCACCAACACCACCACAGAGACTCACTGACCTGAGCCAGAGCCAGAGCCAGAACCAGAGCCAGAGCCAGAGCCAGAACCAGAACCAGCCACTCAGCCAGAGAGCTGAACAACATCATCATCATCATCATCATCTCAAACAGCTGATCTCTCCGCTCCACTCACACTCTCACACTCTCATCGTCCTTATAATTATATAATAATAACTTTCTTACTGGCTTCAACAGTCAGTCGAGATCCAGCAGCAAAGATCATCCTCTGTCCTGCGTCTGTCACACTGCAGCAAACACACTGTTAACTAGTCTGCCTGTTAACTGGTCTGCCTGTTAACTGGTCTGCCTGTTAACTAGTCTGCCTGTTAACTAGTCTGCCTGTTAACTGGTCTGCCTGTTAACCGGTCTGCCTGTTAACTGGTCTGCCTGTTAACTGGTCTGCCTGTTAACTGGTCTGCCTGTTAACTAGTCTGCCTGTTAACTAGTCTGCCTGTTAACTAGTCTGCCTGTTAACTGGTCGGCAGCTGATCCCTTCACTTCTCCACAGACTCACAACAGTTTCAGACGGCTGGAACCGGCTGCGTTGGACGCTCAGTTCACTGTCCTCTAAGAAAACCGGACTTTTAAGACTCAGTCAGTCGGACTTCAGATGAAGACAGATGTTTACAGTGGTGAAATAATAAGACGTTTCTCAGTTCGAAGCCACAGAGCGTCACTTTAACCCGGACTAACTTTAGTCTCAGTTTCAGGTGGTTAAACTTTCAATAAATGAACTCACGGTTCTGGACGTTCAGTCTGGTCCCGGATCCAAACAGCAGTTTATTGGCACTGGTCCCAGTGTTCACACAGTGACACACGGCAACACAAAAACTGCTCTGAGTTCAGCTGCTGCTTCACCAACTAAGACCCGATTATTTTCTCATTTTTCTACTGAATCTGCACAAAGTTTGAATTTTGTGTTTCTCAGTTTTTCTGAATCTGATTTTGAGTTTTCTCTCAAAACTACAACTTTCGTCTCTTCGAGTCGTTAATTAATCCTTAAATTCTCAATTAAAAAACTCATTAAACTCATTAAACTCACGGCTCTGGACGCTCAGTCTGATCCCAGATCCAAACAGCAGTTTACCATAAGAACTGGTCCCAGTCACACCATGAGACTCCACAGGACAAAAACTGATCCTGGTTCAGATCCAACATTTATCCTGTAACTTGTAAAGTCACTTCTAAAGTTCCTCTAACGATCTGTCAAAGTTTGTTTCTTCACTCTTTCTGGAAGAATCTGTAAAACCGGATTTGAGTTGGAAACATTTTTACACAAACTAGTTTTTCCACATGAAGCTGAAGACGCTTGTTTTACTGAATTATTCTGAACCATGTGAGTTACGGACAGAAATGTCTCGACTTTAAGAAGAAGAAGAAGAAAAGTCTCATCTGAAGTAAATCATTAAACTCATTAAACTCATTAAACTCATTAAACTCATTAAACTCATTAAACTCACGGCTCTGGACGTTCAGTCTGATCCCAGATCCAAACAGCAGTCGACCCGTCGCCCCCCCACTGTTCACACACTGACACACACCAGGACAAAAACTGATCCTGGTTCAGATCCCGCTTCTGTTCCTGTGCTGCACTTTGTTTCAAGTTGGTGATGATGTTTTTAAAAGGAGAATTCAGTTGATTTAAAAACATATAAATCAGCTGCTGATTTCTTCTTAAACCTGATGAATCCACATCAGATTATTTTCATCTTTAATTAAAATCAAAACTTTTTCAACATCTGATTTGTTCTTCTAAAATTTCCCTCCGATCAAGTCATTTGTCTTTTATTGATCAACTTGAATTTTTCATGATCCTGCTGATTTTTAGTGGTAAAATCATCTCGGTGTTTGAATCAACACGTGTTGAGACTCAGAGATAAAATACCGTCATAATAAACTAATAATAAACCGTCTCTTTGCGCAGTGACGATCATATCGATAATCAGTTCTTCTGATATTCAACTTTAAATCTGTTTCACACAAACCAGGTGTTTCTGTATCTGAGTGAGACGTGACAAACCGACCAACACGTTTCTGCTAAAATCAATGAAGACACTTTTACACAAATGAAATCAATTATTGTTGGAAACAAGGTGAAGAATAAAAGTTAACGACTAGCTGCAGACACAGATTATTCTCAGCGTTAGTTTAAAAATATTATTATAAAATCATCATTTCTACCTGAGTGTTTCCCGCCACACTGTGACGGACAGCTGACGCTTCTTTTTACAATTATTCAAATGTTTCCAGAAGCTGCTTCAGTCTTTAATTTTACTGCAGCTTCAGTTGAAATGGACTCGTTTCAAATTTTACTTAAAGAGAGAAAAACACTCTTTTTTTTGGACGGTCGGTTTAAAAATAATGTTAAACATTTTATTTTCTTAAAAATGATCATTTAAAATTTTCCCCTCTCACCTGATTCGACGATCAGCTGAGTCCCTCTCCCAAATATAATCTTCTCTGTCCCTCGTGTCACACTGTGACTGACAGCTGACTGAAAACCTCTCCTCATCTTCACCTCATCTTCATCTCATCTTCATCTCATCCTCATCGACACAGACCGAGTGGATTATTGTTGGAAACATAAAATATTCTCATGTTTTAAGAAAATCATATCTGACCTGATGAGACGTGAATTGGTTCAGAAACAGAGTTGAACATATTTTCCTCTTAAAACTAATTAACTTCATTAAAAACTTGATCATTTGACATATTTTAGTTAATTGTTGTGTTGAGGACATTATTCATGTGAAAGCTGGAGGAGAATCAGCCACAGATAGAAACTCTCTGTGCAGCTCATTAGTTTCATGCCTCGTTTTGAAACGATGATAAATTAAATCATTTCTATTAAATAAATAAAAACTTTAAAAACTTGAAATGACCTGAGCGGACGATCAGCTGAGTTCCTCTCCCGAACATCAGTTTATCTGAAGTCGTCTTCACACTGTGACTGACAGCTGACTGAAAACCTCACAGCTTCACACCAGCTTCAACTTTACTTTAACTTTTATTTCTTGTCATGTCAGTAATAAGAATCAGAATATCTATAATCCATATATAAGTTAGAACAAACACTGATCATCAGTGAACACGTTTTACATCTGAATTACAGGAGATGAAACGTTCAGTGTGTCACCTGCTAAAACACATACGTCATTCAGACATTTGAACTAATCTGGGTTTTAAATGTTTGACTGTTTAATGAATTTAGTAAAACTATTCGTTTTAACATCCGTTGACTTTCTACTCACTTAAAAGTTGTGTTGTGTTTTAGTTGTGTTTACTTAAGTTTATGAAGTTGTTCCAACTTGAAACTGGCAACTGAAGTGAACTTGGTCTTTTTACGTAGTTTGAATGTAGTTTTACAGTTTCATCAGTGAACCTGTCAAACTGCTGCACAAACAACATTTAAACCCAGATCAAATAATCTGGGTTTAAGGAATCTAGAGCGTTTTTTTTCTATTTTTCTGAACTTAATCCTGATGAAATGACTCGGGTTAACTTCAGTCTCACTTAAACCAGAACAGATTGAACCATGTTTTCATTAATCCTAGATTAACACATAATCCTGGATTTGTTCTGGATCAAGTTTAAATGAACTTGATAGTGAGTCTCTGAGCTGCGGCTGTAAAACAGTCTGAACGTTACTTACTGGTTTCAACAGTCAGTTTTGTTCCGCTGCCGAACAGAGTCCTGTATCCGCCCTGACCAGTCACACCGAGACACACAGCTCAACAAAAACCAGTCAGACCAGTGACTGTACTGGGACCATGTCTTCTATCTTCATCTTCTCACACCAGATTCAAACGTTTTAACACTAGAATTATTTATCTATTTACCGACCTGTGACCACGATGAGCTTCGTGCCGCCACCGAAGGTCAGTTTGTTTCCAGATCCATACACACACACACACACACCCATACATTAACCTCACACACACACACACACACACACCCATACATTAACCTCACACACACACACACACACCCATACATTAACCTCTCACACACAAATTCACTCAAAATTAACAATAACAAGTAAATATTTTCATCTATTTCACATGACGAAGTCTGTTTGTACCAAAGTCACATAAATAAATAAATAAATAAATAAATAAATAAATAAATATGAAGTCAGGAAGGACAAAAACTAAAAATCTGACATTTTGACTTTGTTGATTTTATGAGATAAAATATTAATTTAAAATTTCGTCTTTTAATTATTTGACTAAACGTTTATAAATTTCACAGCTTTTGTCAAAATTTTGGATTTTATCATCATTTTAATTTAGAATACTTAAATTCATGAGTTTCACTTACAAAATGATTATTTTAATTTTTTACCTTTTAATTTTCACCAGGAATATTTTAAATTTACTTTAAATTGTTGTTTTGTGGCGTAAATGGTTTTCCATATCTTTACAGAGCTCATTTTAGAGCTTTTTATTTTTTTAATGTCTTTTTTATAAGAAGATTTTACTTTATGTTCCTTTCTTACATCTTCATATTTTACAAACTTCTGCAGCTTTTTACAGTTTAAATGAGTTTGATCCTCTTTTCTTTTCTTTTCATCGTATTTCATCAGAGTTCAGTGAGAATTTCATAAACACAGTCTGAATCAACTAAACTACAGAAATCACAAATAAATGACTTCTATAAACTTTCTAAAGTGTTTAAGAGAATAAAATATTCATCTCACCAGTTTCCACAGTCAGTTTGGTTCCTCCACCAAAATAAAGTTTGTTTGTTCCCTGATTCACACTGTGACTGGCACTGGGACAAATACTGCTGTGTCACGACGTCTCTCTGATTTATATAAATGTCTTCCACACTGTTAATCTGTGTCTGATGTGAACTAGTTCACTGATGTGTCACCTTCTGTTTTTCTCTCTGCACTTTAAAACGGTTTGATCCCGTTGTTTTTTATCTTTTATATTCGTCGTTACTCGTCAGGATTTTTGTCACAGATACAGAATAAGTGATGTTAGTTAGTCAGTCTGTGTCCAGCTTTCTCTTCTCTTCAAACAGAAAATATAAAAACATTCATCTTACCAGTTTCTACAGTCAGTTTAGTTCCTCCGCCAAAATAAAGTTTGGCTCCTGCCTGATTCTTCACACTGACTCGCACTGTGACAAATACTGACTGACTCACATTGTGTATCTTACAGTTTCATCATTCATTTATCCATCTGTCTTTTATGGAAACAGTATTTACTCTCTGTTGCTTTTGTCACTTTAAACCAGTTGTTTTCTCCTGTTGTTTATCTGTTTCCGGTCAGTTCATGTCAAACACTCTATAAAACTCGAATAAACTCAGACACAAACACGAAGCAGCTCTGGAACATTTCAAACGTGAGAAAGTGTAAAAAATAAATATGATCTTACCAGTTTCTACCGTCAGTTTGGTTCCACTGCTGAAATAAAGTTTTAATCCTGACTGAGAATTCACACTGTGACTCGCACTGTGACAAATACTGTCGGTTCTCACTGTTGCACCTTTTATATCAGCTTTATGATTTTATATTAATTTTGTACTGTAATCTGAAAGTATGTTTTTGTACTTTTATAGGTAACGTGTTTATTCGTGAGTCTGTATCTTATTATAAATCTATAAATCATCTATATACAGATGTTATAACCAAATTCAAACCACATTCTCTCTGATCCAGTTGTTTGATTTTAATTTTCACCTTCATTGTTGCACGTGAGGATTTGGAGTTCTTTGATATTTTCCATCATCAGTCTGAATCAACTAAACTAAAGAAATGACTAATAAACAACTTCTATAAACTTTTTAAAGCGTTAAAGAAAATCAAATTTTCATCTCACCAGTTTCCACAGTCAGTTTGATTCCTCCGCCAAAATAAAGTTTGTTTCCTGCCTGAGCATTCACACTGTGACTGGCACTGGGACAAATACTGCTGTGTCACGATGTCTCAGTTTATATTTGTATCCACTGATCTTTATTTCAATATAAATGGTTTTGTCATATTTAAATGTTGCAAACTGTTTGATCCTGTCGTTTGATGTTAATCCTTATTCTTAATTATTGTTGTGTTGTTGCCACTTCACGTCTGCATCAATTAAACTCTACAACCAGGGAATAAAGTAAAATACAATTACAAGTGGATGAAATCTTTTGCCTCATTTAAAAGTTTAACGTGTGAAAACATGTTAAATATTCATCTCACCAGTTTCCACAGTCAGTTTGATTCCTCCGCCAAAATAAAGTTTGTTGGCTCCCTGAGCATTTACACTGCGACTCGCACTGTGACAAATACTGCTGCACTCACTCTGGTGTAAGAAATCCAGATTATATGATCAGTTTTTATTTTTTATCTCTGCTGTGACTCAGTCGTGCATTTTTTTAATTATTTTTTTATTCTTGTATTTTTTATATTTAAATTTGTATTTTTGTTTTTTATATTTGTCTTCACCTTTTTTCTTGTGATATTTCACAGCTCATTTTTTATACACCTCTTCTTTAAAATATTGTTAATCGTAGTTATACATTTACATTATTAAAGCAGTTTTTATCATTTGTTTGATTTTCACTCAGCTCTTATTCACTTTGTTAAAAATCTACAGAAGCTTTAATTTTCCATCTTTAAACAGACACTCACCTGCAGCTCTTCACAATGTGTCCATTTAAACTCCTTCACACCCAGTCGACAAACAGCCATCCAGTCCACAGTCTGCTTTAGAAACATTCCTCAGTATCCCATAATCCACTTCCGTTTGGTCATTTGTTCGCTGCGTCCCAACTCCAGCTCCGCCTCTATTGAAGGGGTGTGGCCTGAAAGCTAATGGACAGAAACCAAAATGAGTGTAAAATCTTCCAACAACTTGCTGTTACAGTCCCAACAACAACAGAAATGAAAGGATCACTCTGCATTAATGACTCAAGCTTTAAGACCTCTCCTGGCTGTAAAAACACCTGAGCCAATCAGAGCTTTGTAGGCGGGGTTAAAAATAGGGAAATCATCTTCGTATCTGGCTACGTCCATAAAAACTATGAGAAAAATGTCTGAGTGGTTTCAGGTGTACAGGCTGGTGTGAGTTGTCTTACAGGAATAACAAGTCTCAAATCAACATATTTCTTCAACAGAGGTCAATGGGACAGATATGTCAGTCACTGCTGATTGGTCAGAGTGAAGTAACCCCCCTCCCAAACAGAAAATAGCTGATGTAAACATCACATCACACTGAGGAACGAAGAGAAACAAAACAGAGATCCAGTCTGATTATTGGGATAATAAAGAGCATCATCTGCATAATGACAAATCTGACAATTACATATGGAAGAATTTATATAAAATGTGAAGAGGAGAGGACCTTAAACTGATCCCTGTGGTCCACCTTCACACAGTGTCTCAGTTGAAAACCCTGTTTCTGATTAAACTATGTTTGAACAGTTATAAAGTGTTTCACCAAATACAGTGACAAATGTAACTGGATTATTTTCAGCCACAAAGTCATCTCTGAATGAATCAACAGCAGCCGAGTCTCCAGGAGGTGGTTGTTGCGGATGGAGGATGTCCAGAATTCAGGACTGGGAGATCGGAGACCAGGTTCACATCAGTTCGGTTTGTGGTTTAGAGAACAACAGTTCAACCCAGACCAGGATCTTTCCCCAGACCTGAACCAGGAGCTGTCAGTCTGAACAGAACCAAGATAAAGCTGGAGTTTCTAAGTGGATATCATAATGTAGGACCAGATATTTTGGTGGAAAACGAACATGTCTGTGAACATTTTAATGATATACTCAGTATTCAGGATTCCCTCATTACATTGGAAAACATATAGTAAATCTGGTCAGCATCATGTCAGGAGAGAGATTTTTAAGGACCCTAGTGCAGATGCCGATCAAAGTTTATTTAAACAGTGAAAGACATAAAAGTCTCACTGTGATGCCAAAAGAAAAAAAATCCATACAGGTGTGACAGGAAGACTGAAGTCCAAAGGATTAATGTACAAAAGAACACGAATATGAAAACTGAGCAGAACCACACAGAGACACAGGAGAGACTCAACCGACGCAAAGGGAACAAAACAGACCAACTGACCAAGACAGAGACTAAATACACATCTGGGAGGTAAGGGTGACTGAGCACAGGTGAAACACATCAGGGCAGAGCAGACAAACAAGGAGGGAAACAGATGACACAGACAGGAAGTAAAACTAACATGTGACACACAAGGGAATCTACTTCAAAATAAAACAAGACAAAAGTCCAAACAAACAGTCTAAAACAAAAATCGAACGTAAAGTGCCAATCAGGGCGAACCATGACAGGAACATCATTTCCACTGCAGGAGACAGATGTTAGCACATCTGGACCAGTCAGTGTCAGCGGGTCTGTCTCCTGGATTATGGTCAGTTTGTGTCATGGTCATCGTGGTACCTGTCAATGTTCTCGAGGATCCCTGATCAGGTTCTGACTCCTCCTCAGCTTCTCCTCCTCTGAGATACAAACTCCTCCAGGACTAAATTTATAGTTTCTGTGACAGACAGGAAGGAAAGAGCAGAAGCGATGTGACCTGTTTCTGAACCAAACTTCACCTGCGGCCTGAAAAAACATTCATCAGGAGGAAACTGCAGCTCTCACTGTGTAGTTTTAGTTCTTTTCATCTGAACTGGGAGCTACAGGGTCAGACCTGCCGTCAGGATGGGCGCTTTATATGTTGTTTCCACAATGAATTGTGGGACAGTATTTCCTCCTTTCCTTTGGTAAAGGAAGCTCAGGTGTTTCCTCTGCCAGAGGAGATAAGAGAGGAAGCACTGAAGGTCCAACCAACAAACACACGAGGAAGTAATTTCAAAGTAAAACAGGAAATGAGTCCAAAGAGTCACTTCAGGGGCAGATCATGACAAAGTAAAGTAGAAGCATGTGTCAACATGATGTCACATGTCAGCATTGATCTCAAAGTAAAGCTGAGTCCTGATCAGTGAAACCCCAGTCTCCATCAACATCTCCAGATATTAGTCAGTCATCATGTCTCACCAGACACCAGCAGTTTAGTCTTAATCAGTCCAATATGCTAATGAGGTCAGATTATTAAAACTAATCTTTATCTTAAGTTCCTGGTTTCTGTTGTATTTCAGTATCTGAGACGATATCTGCAGATCACTTACTCCACATATAACACAGCATATAACACAACACTTCACACAGCCGTCAGGATTTGAACCGATCCTGCCACCAGGGGGCAGCGTCTCTCTGTCGTCTGACAGTTTAAATGTTTTCTCATCAGTTTGTCTGATGTCTGAAGTCTCTACTGATCTTTGGTCCGACAGAAATATCGAGGAGAACTCATAAATGTCCACAAACAAATGTAATATATGACATATATGTCACCTATATTATTATTATCACATATATATACATCTATACATATGGATATATAGTGCAATAGTATAATATATTGAATTTATATATTTATATTGAATATGAGTTTACTAAAACAATATACATACAATATATATATATACACTGTAAAAGAAAATCCTAATTTTACAGAAAATAATAAAGTTTTCTAAGAGTAATTTTCTGGGGTTTTTTTTTTTTTTTTTTTTTTTTATAAATTGTGTACAAAATAATTTACTAGTGTGTGTGTGTGCCAGAAGAAACCATGTTTGGATGAGAGGGTGGAGCTGGGGAGGAGGGAGGGGTGGATCTGACCTGTGTCCTCGAGGACACCAGGTAAACCCACCTGCATCGACCTGACAGCAACAGGCTCCTGGCTGAGCCGTGAGAAGATGCTGCTAACACGGTTAGCTGTCACAACTGTTACATTAGTCTTACAGGCTAATATCATATATGTGAGGAGTAACTTGTTATTGTAGCTGAAGTTAGCATGTGTGCTAACGTTAAACTGTAAAACCACAGTGTAAAACGTTTTCTAACACTAAGACTGATGATGAATAACGGCTCCTTCCCTCCATCACTTATGGACGGCTGCAACAGCTTCCAGTCGACCTGTCAGACTGTTGCTCCGTCCTCACTGAGCTATGAAGGATTATTTTACATCTCTGCTATAATTTATACTTGTTACTAAATAAGATTTATCCACCTCTTTATGATGCAAACTTGTGACAGTGAAGTTCACCTGCACCTTCATTCACAACTGTGTTCTAGTTTTAATTTGTCAGTTACAGTTGATTGTAAATTGCAAACATTATTTAATTCAACTCAAATCTGCTCCTCCAGGACATTGAAGTTAAAGGGTCAGTCCTTGTCCCACCTGGACCAAGGACTGACCCTTTCCTGAAGGGAGAGTCTGGCCAGCAGCTGGACACACAGACAGTTTTAGGATCTTCAGCTTTCATTAAAAGATAAATCACAGAACAGATTCCAACACACCAACAGCTTTATGACAAACTCTTACCACTGAGTCTGTTGGTCTGAGGCATCAACCTGGGGCCGGCCAGCACTGCCTCTCTGATGCCACATGATCCTTGAGACTGAATGACCAGCGAGTCCTCACGGTCCCTCTGGACCACGTGGCCACCGGGTGAAGACACAGAGCTGGTTGCAAACAGCCTCCACCAGGCGGCTAACACTGGCCCAGTTTGCAGGGCCCGAGTTCAGTCCAAGAAGACAGCTGAGAGATAATCAGAGAGCAGTGTGTGTTAATATAGATCTGATATTCATGAGAGGAAACAGTGATATCTGAAGTGATTCTCACCTCTGGAGACTCTCCTTCCCAGAACAGGAGGTGTTCTTCCCCGTCGCTGCCTCTCCTGGTCTCTGGGAGGGAAGACAACTCGCTCTTCCTCCTGCTCTGTCTGGCAGGTGTTGCCAGGAGCTTGGAAGTACTTGGCTCTGGCTTGAGGAAAAAGGTTTTGGATCAAAAATGAATTTTATGTTTGCATGAAATGATAATACACAATATTCTTAACCACAAGCTCTGAGACACACACATGTACCTGGGATGAAGTGGTGAAGGTGGAAACCTGAAGGCTGACCCCGCCCTCTGTCAGTCTACCTGTCTCTGTACAGCTGCACCTGCTGGGTCCTGAATGCAGGTGAGGCTCCTCTGTGTCTCCATGTGTCCTGGATGCAGAGAGAATCAAGGTAAGAGACGTCCAGGGTGACGTGGAGATCCTGGAGGAGGAGGAGCGTCTCCTCTGCCCCATGTGTCGTCCTCCAACAGTGGAGCCTCCACTCCTCCAGGAGATCCTGGGGAGAGGGAGAGAAAGGTTTCTAGTGTTAATATCTGTGTGTGAGTTTAGTGCACACACAGCAGTGGTGTGAAAGCAGCTGTAAGAACATAAACTGCCTGAATTACACCTCATCCTAGAGAAACTCCCTGGTGGGAAAGAAAACTAGAGACGGCTGCTGGACAGATCGATCAGTTGGACACACAGTGCATTTAGAAAGTTTTTACATTGTACTATTTAGAATAATCTTATAATTTGCTAGCTGCTAATACTAATGCTAGCTGCTAATGCTAGCTGCTAATACTAATGCTAGCTGCTAATGCTAATGCTAGCAAACAAGCCCCCCCACTTGTTATTTTGCAATTTTATAATGAAATCGTTAAATTCATTCATCAATGACCAATGCCAGCAAGCTAGCTGCTAATGGTAGCGCTAATGAAAATGAGGGGAAGCTCTATTTACTGTACGTGCACAAGTTCAACATTATTATTATTGTAATATATCATTGTTAGCATTATAATTGTTATCAATACTCATTATGATTGTTATATTATGATTGTTATTTTTACAATTATAATTATTATTCTAATTATTATTATATAAAATCACAAACAAAACGTCACGTTATATACACTTTGTCACTTGTCTGTCGTCAGTTTGTCACCAATGAAGATGCTAGCTACCCCCCACTTCTTATTTTGATTCTTCTGAAATCGTTAAGTTCATTCATCAATGAAAAATGCCAGAACTGAAGACAGATTAATAAACTAACTCATCAGCAGTTGGTCTGTCATTTCATCAGAGGAAGATGAACTGGGAGGTTTTCTAGCATCATCATCATCATCATCATCCTCATCATCATCATCATCACAGCACATTAGAGAACTAAGGATGTCCATGCAGTCTCCCTTCAACCAGATGAATGGAAACTAATGGGCTGCTCTGTACATGAGCTCCTCCTTCTGTTGGCACAGATCACTCAGTTTTCACAGTGTGGAAACCTTTCAAATGACGATAAAACACAAACACTTGAGTTAAGATGCGGCTGATCACAGTTAATCACAAATATCGATCAGCTGTCAGGATAGGAGCATGAATGTCTGCTTCAGTTCAGGACTGGTTTGAGTTTTAAATGAACAATCTTCTATATGACAAATATTTGTCTGCACATTTATTATACGTCACGTTATCTTAACTTTAACTATCGCGATGTCTTGATGGACAATGTATTAACTGACATTAACGCTGCGCATTACACTAACGCAGATCAATTAAACTGGGTCACGTGGAGAAACACAAACCAAACGTCGTTAGATTAACGTCGATTAAATTCACCTTTTTATTAGGCTTTGACTGAACACCTCCACGGGCTAACCCAGGTTCACACAGGTTACCTGCCCAGCGGGGCCAGGTACAGTTAGCATAGCAATCGCTAAGTTATCAGCTAACGCTAGCACTAGCTGGCTAGCTTGGTTAGCAAGGTGCATCTTCACCTGAGCTGTAATATTAACAGGGAAGCTAATTTTGGCTAGCGAAGAAACAGGCTTAAAACAAAATGTACTTACTGGAAAAAATTGAACCGCCGACTCCTCTGAGTCTTTGAGAACAATTGAGCACCGAACAAGACATTTTCAGGTAAACGACATGTTGGAGCTAACTTTGATTAACTGAAAACACAATAAGTCAAATGTCCGACACGTCGCTCTGACGTCATATCCGGATTAACAGGCAGGTCCCTCTGTGTGTCAATGACGCAGTAGCCACGCCCTAAAGCCACTCTGCTTTAACGTCTATTTTCTTTTAAATAGGATCATAATTAAAAAAATGAACATAATGTTGTAATGAAGAAAACTTCAAACTAGAGATTCAGACCATAAACACATAAAGAATCAGATTAGAAAGTAGGTGTTGAGTGTGAGAGCTGCTGCTGGGTGTCTCACTCCTCACTGCTGCTAGTCTTCTGTTTCCTGGATCATTTTATATCTGATTAATTCTTATTTTGAGCGGATTTGAATTGTAGTTGTAGTTGTTAAATGTACAGCAGGTAGTTAGTCACTGTGATGAAGAAAACAACAACATTAACTGTGTTCAGATAGAGCAGCAATAAACTCTACCGGTAACAGAAACTCCAGAGACTGGCGAGGAGACGCTGCAGTGACGTCAGCACGTAAACGGTCCCTCACTGCTGGTGATGAAAGGTGATGTACTCTGAGTAAACGTGTTACTGCGGCACATTTTTAAAAGGGGAAGAGGAGGGTAAAACATCTTATATGGGGATGATAATAATAATATATGATAAAAGTATTAAACAACATCTTTAGGCTGTTATTTCTTCCCCCAGATGCTCCAAGGATCCAGCTGATTACTGGCAGTTTGAAGGTGGATTCTTCTTCATCTGCTCCGTCACTTCTGGTAAAGATTCATTGATCTTTGTGGGATGTTGTGATTTGACTTATTAATACACTGTATAGTTGGATTCTGACATAAAAGATAGTTTAATGTTTGTCCACATATGTTGTCAGAACTATATGGAGAATACTGTGGAAAACAAGATCAAACTGAAGCTAAAAAACAACAGACCCCCCCCCCCCCCCCTCAGCTCCACAGCCCCCCTCTTTCAGAGGTGACATCATCACCTCCTCATTATAGGAACCTTAACAGGCAGATAGACCAATGGAGAAATGCCAGTTTTAGTTCTTCAGATCATCCCGGGGCTCTGAAGAACTATTTGTGAATAATTGGTTGATATTGTAAATTTACATCTGAATATATTAAATAAAAGTGTTATAAAGTCAATAGTGGTGTGTATGTTATTTGTAATTAAGTTTCCAACCCCACTTTAGTTGAAAGACGACATACAGAGACTTAACAGTTTAATTTGCATTTCTTCAGTTTATTATATTTTATGAAAAATTGATCTGAATCTGAATCAGTAAATATTGTATTTAGATTGTGCTTCTACAAAATCTTATTAATAAAACTACAAACAGAAAACAGATTTTAAAAGATAAACTGAATAATTGTGTGAAAGTGTTTGATTCTGTGGAACAGCTGAACGTTATTCAGATGAAAGATAAAAATCAGTGACTCTGTGACGTCTCCTGAAAACAGCTTGTGTTTCTCTGTCAGTCACGTCTGACCTGCAGCTGCTTTTGTTTTTCTGGTTTATTTATGATCAACTCATGATTAACTTGTGATAAACGCTCTGTTCACTTCTGTTTCATAACTACTGCAGAACCACTTCCTGTGCAGGTTTACGCCATTTACACAGAAGCACGATCAATACGTAGATTCACAGCTGATCAGCTTCACTCGACCTACGGAGCAGGACACTTCTAATGCCGACTCACATTTATAAAGATGTATTTATAATGTTTTTTAATCATTATTTTACAGTTAAAGAACATAAGAGTGACTCGTTGTGACGAAGGTGTCGGATGAAGCAGAAACCGAGCTGCTGCTGTTCAGTTCCTGTCTGATCTTTATCTGCAGCTCCAGGTTTGACTGTTGAACTGTGGTTTCAACTGAAGAAACTGCTGCTGAGAAACAACACACACACACACACACACACTCACACACACTCACACACACGCACACTCACACACACGCACACACACTCTCACTGTGTGTGAGCTGCATGTGATCTGAGCCATTCTAATGACTGATCCTCTGCTCTGTTAACGATGAGGTGTGGAGATTCATGTGTTCACTGCTCCTCACCCTCCCCCTCCTCTTCCTCCCCCTCCTCTTCCTCCCCCTCCTCTTCCTCCCCTCACTCTCAACAAACATGAAGCTGTTCGTATAAAATAAATCAACATCACTTTTATTTGTATGACACTTTTCAAACAGTTATAAAATCTCCACAAAACACAATAATACACAATAATAAAGAAGTTTGATCCATGAAGAATAAAAGAAAGAAGAAGATCACACGTGGACGCGCTGACTGACAGGCGTGTCATGGTGACGCTGCTTCAATCAATCAATGAATGATCCTGATTGGACGGTCAGCTGTGTTAGAAGAGCACGGCCCTGATGGTGAGGATGGTGTTAAAGGCCAGAGCCTTGGTGAACACCACTCTGACTGAGTTCATCTGCAGCAGGTAGAAGTTCAGCTTGGCTTTCTCTGCACACGACACAAAACACAGGACCATCGATCGATCAGTGACTGACAGCTCTCTGATCACCGATCAATCGAACAGACAGTCGCTCGGTGTGTAGCAGTGTGTTCAGGTGTGTTTGGTGACTCACCTGGATGAAGGTCGACACACGGTTTGACTGGTTCTACTGAAAACACAAAGAAAAGTGTCAGTCAAAACCTAATAACAAATATAATAAATACAAAATGTCTCTTCAGTCCTGGTTCAACTATTGGATTCTGAATTCATATTTTTAACATGTATTTATTCATCATGGACTCACTACTTGTTCCACTGCTGAGAGCCATGAATAGAAAGCTGTGATAGAGACCATTTATTACTTACTGCAGATTCAATGAGCTGAGCAACCTGGACTGGATTAATGTAATGTAACATAATATAATGTAATGTAACATAATATAATATAATATAATATAATATAATATAATATAATATAATATAATATAATATAATATAATATTATGTAATATAATGTAATAGAATATGATGTAATAATAACAAATATAATTATAAGCTAATATAATTTAATATAACGTGCTCGTCTGTAAAGAAAACAAAGTTCATATGATCACAAAGTAAACACCAAAAAAATTGATTGATTGATTGATTGATTGATTGATTATTATTACCCAGAGGAGGAATCAGAGGAGGATTCGGATCTTCAGGTTCAGTCTTGTCACAGTTGACCTCTGGCTCTTTTCTCAGGGCCGTGACTTTGTGCAGCATACAGGAGTCGATGGTGTGACTCTCGAATCCAGCGAAGAAGAAGGTTTTCTGTGTCCGGGACTGGACGGCGCCGGTGGTTCTCAGGTTTATAGAATTGTTCTGGTTCTGCACCCGCAGTTTCATCACACCCGTCTGTGGACGGAAACCGGTCGCCAGGCAGACATCTGGACCCGGCGTCCCGTCCTGCGGCAGTGGACTCAGGACGAACAGGTCCGGCTCCACAGTGGAAATATCTGCAGAGGAACAAAGACAATGATGAAGCAGATCCTCATCAGAGGGGGGTTGGTTGATGTTTAAGTGTTGAAGTTCTTTAAACGCAGACTGGAAACCTCTTCAGCGTCTCGTTAACATGTTTTATGTCTATTCAAGTTGAAATAGTTCTAATCTCGCTCATTGATTTTGTCATATTTGCGATCGTCTTTTATCTATTATTTTGTCGAGTCTTGTTTTATTTTATTTTGTACTTTTAAATAAGTATTTATTTTATTGCTTTTTATTATTAATTCTTCTGGTCTCATAATGTTTTAGTTTTTACATTTGAACTGTCTTATTATCAGTCAATTATCTGTATGGTCGTCATAACATCCAGACCCTATGCAAACAGTTTCATTGTATGATTGATTGATTGATTGATTTAATTTAGATATCTTTGAACTCTAATAAACTCACAAATTCTTCTTCTAAGGTTGTTGTTGTTTCTGTCGGTAAAACACTTTCAATTGCATTTATTGTGCAACTGAATTAATACCAATAAAGCTTTTATAGAACGAAGTGGATTTATGAGCCTGATTTCTTACAGACAAACATCACAGTGAGAAACGTTTCTGAGACTTTAAAAACTGTATTTAACTTGACTTAAGTTAAGAGGTAAGTAATATAATATCAGTTCAATCCAGTTTTAGAGCAAATCAGAGCACAATCTAAACTGTTTCCTTAGTCTCGAATGATTTACGTGTTTAGAAATTAAATATGAAAATATAAATGAAAAATAAACACTGTCCCTTGATATTTATAAAAATCCTATGATACAATCATGTCGAATTTAAATGGGAAGAATTTCTTGTGTGTCTGATTGTAAAATCCGTCTTTATGCAGACGATACTGTTTTAAACTGTGCTGCTGATTTGGTTCAATGGGCCATGAAAGTTATGAATCTTTCTTACTTTGCTGTTTTCTATTAATTTATTTGATCGATTTGCTGCATTTTTATTCCTTATTAAATTTGGGGCATCTCTGTACATTAATTGTACTTACATTTTTGGTGTATTATCAACAAACAATTCAACAACAAAAACATTTCTAAGACCATAAAAACTGGATTTAAAACCCTGTTTTATTTGACTCTTCTTAAAGGAACTTCTTCAACCACAATTCGTTGCAGTTATTGTACAAATTTACTTAACTAATATTTAATATTATCATTATTATTGATGTTATTATCAGGCTGAATTTTAATTTCTCAGCACACAAGTAAACTATGAAGTTTCTAAGATTTTTAAAACTGAATATAAGACTTTATATTTTATCTGACAGTAGATATTTCAAACTACTTCAAACTACTAGTTGTTAAATACACAAAAAATTACTGACATTTCAGGACTTTTTAACAACTTTAGACATTTTAGATGAAAGATTTAGTGCCTGTCATATTTCCCATCATCATTATTATCAGATTCTCAGCAGAACAACATTTCAACACTTTACATTGACTTTAACACTTTACATATTTAATTTAAAACCACTTAAGTCCATTTTAGACTTTTCATGACAGATTTAGTTTCTGTTCTGACTCTGCATTTCAAACATTTAAATCTTGTAGGTTTTCTGTTTTCTCCTTCACGTCTTTTAACCCTCAAACTTGTCATTTTTAAGGTCTTTCCTTTTTCATATAAAGAAATTAGGAATGTATTTGTTAGACAGACAAACAATACATAAAAAAGTGCAACAAGACTTTTAAAACTGAATTTAAGACTTTAAGGATTTCATGTGACTGTAAATACTTAAAACCACTTTAGTCTAAGACGTTAAAAGTTATTATTTGAGGAGATGTTCTGGGACAGATTTCACTCCTGATCACTGCGCATTTAAAACATTTATTTATTTTACATTTTCTGTTTTCTATTTAAAGTCTTTTATTTCTTCACGTCTGATCATTTTAGATCATGTTTTATATAGAGCACATTAAGTTGCAGGTACGACAAATGATCTGTATCATTATTATTAGTTATTATTTGCAGGATTACAGCACGATAAGAATCTATTTGGGACCTAAATCGTTGCAGTTGATAGTGTTTTTGGACAATTTTCAGGCTTTCGGGTTCAACATCATTAATTAAATATTTTCAGATGTTTCCAGGACGTCTTGTCTCAGACCTGCACTATGAATATAAATCTTTTATGCAAAATCTCCATTTGTTTTGACAACTGAAATGACAGCAGCTCGTCGTCTCATCACGACTCAACTGATCCGTCAAGTTTAAACTTTAAAACATGAAGAACCGACTCCAAAACTAACAGACCCTGAAAAACTCATTCATTAACATGATTTTAACAAGAATAAAAGAGTGTGTCCTTACCATTTGCAGTGACGGTGAGTCTGATGGCCCTTCCAAATAATAACCCATCACAGTGTTACGGCCTCGTACAAAAACCTCAGAGCTGTCAATCATCCTCAGAACAGCTGGAAAAAGGTCAAAATCCACGTCCATGGAGTCAGAGCGAGCTGTGAACCACAGAGGAACGAGCACACACAGCTGGACTTGTGTTTCTGCCTGTTCACAGTGAAAATACAGAAGACTTCAGCAGCACATGCAGCAGCAGAGCAGAGACATGAAGCTCAGTAAAGTGAAGAAATGTGACTGTGTTCAGGTAGAAAAGCAGCAGCTGAGGACTCACCTGTCACACTCTCTTTGTTTCTCTGTGTTTAGTTGATTCTGGAAGTTTCCAGACTTTAAACAGACGCTTCAGAGGAGACTGGAGGTTTTTGTTCTGCTCTGTGTGGAGTTTCAGTCACTGTGGAGTCCACGTACCCCGTACCAACACGGTGAAAAAACCTCGTACAAAAACCTCACACATCTGCAGGAGGAAACAACGACGCTCTGCTGCCACAGGAACAAAAACTTCTGCTCTTCGTCCTCAAAGGGAAAAATGATTCTCATTGAAACAAGAATTATATTGAGATACTGTTACGTTAACTTTTCTTTCTCGTCATCACTACGTCCTTATTTATTCACTTTGTAGGCAAAACTTTTCTTCAGACTTTGACTGTTGAATCAAAAACTCTTGTTAAAGTCCGTTTTATTTTTTCTTTAGTGAAGATATTAAAATAAAAACGTTTGTGATTATAACATACGGAAGCTGAGAAAGGCCATACTCACAAATATTTTGTATCCGGTTATCCTGAGAAAACAAAGCTCATTATTCTGAGATAACGAGATATTATCAGGAAAATCTTGTTATCGAAGGTTAAATATGGCCCTTCTCAGCCTCCGTAATAATAATGTAGTCACACATTTCATTCAATCCAAAAACATTCTTGTTGTAAGAACATCTTTCTTCTTCCTGTTACACCAGGAAACGTCGTCAACATTAAACTTGAAGCTTGTGTTTATGGTGTGGTTGGGTTTAGGGATAAGATTACTACTTTGTTAAGGTTAGGGGAGCTTTGTCGTCATGGCAACATTCATAACCTGATGGGTAAAGTTACTGCTACGAGATATCTTTCTCGTTATTACACATCAAATGTTTCTCGTTGTAACATCATTGTTTTACGCTGTTAGAAGAAACTTCATTATAATTAGTTATAGTTATTTCAGTTTCTAAAGACGACAGAGACCAAAGATTCGTCTCAGGCGTCGTTTTAATGAGAAACCAGAAATATAAACTGTCACAACATCAGGACACTCAAACACAACAGCACAACTGGAAAAGAGGACGGAGCCTTTTCTACAAACATGGAGTTTACAACAGTAACGACATTAACAAACTGTGTTGACCTGACGCTGGTGGAAATGTTTCTATATCCAAACTAACGTCTCTTCACTGTGTCAGAGACTCAACGCACAGACTCGTGTCCAGGACCAGTGACTTCCTGAAGTCTTGGCGTTGTGCAGCTTGTTTCAGAAAAGCTCGTATCTCAAGTGTTTTCACTTCAATTTGATGCATTTTTACAGCGTCTGTTTTATCGCTTTTGTTGAATGTCTAAAGCACATGATAAGTTATAATTTTAGAAATGCAACAAAACTAAAATATACGTAAAAGGAAAAACAAATAAAAAACAAAAACAATGAAACGTAATAATTGTGTTTTACTGTTGTATGTCTTTCAATCAATTTGTAGCATTATACTGTTATACATATGTAAATACATATATGAGTATATATATATATAATATATATATATATATACACACATATATACAGTATATATATATATATACACATATATGTGGCCCTCAGAGGCCACCGTAGCTTTCTCTAAACTAATTTAGATGAATGATAAAGAAATGCATTTAAAATATCAAGAACAGTAACAGTGCTCAACAGTTCAGCCCAATCAATCAATCAATGAATGATCCTGATTGGACGGTCAGCTGTGTTAGAAGAGCACGGCCCTGATGGTGAGGATGGTGTTAAAGGCCAGAGCCTTGGTGAACACCACTCTGACTGAGTTCATCTGCAGCAGGTAGAAGTTCAGCTTGGCTTTCTCTGCACACGACACAAAACACAGGACCATCGATCGATCAGTGACTGACAGCTCTCTGATCACCGATCAATCGAACAGACAGTCGCTCGGTGTGTAGCAGTGTGTTCAGGTGTGTTTGGTGACTCACCTGGATGAAGGTCGGCACAGCGGTCAACTGTTGGTGAAAAGAGAAAACAGTCTGAGTTGCACAAAAAGACAAATTATATATTTATTTATGTTTATTTTTATACTTTATTTAGTCTATTTACTTATTTCTGTATTTAATTGAATCTGGGTTTCGTACTGTTGTCGTTGTCGGACGAGGCGCCGTGCAGCTCGCAGGAGAACATGGTTTCGTTGGTGAATCCAGCAAAGAAGTATTTGTTCTGTATCCGGGACAGAGCGGCGCTGCTGGTGTTCAGAGCGACAGAACCGTTCTTCAGATTCAGAACCATTTCACCGACCTGTGGACGGAAACCAGCCGCCAGACAGACATCTGGACCCAGGCTGTCCGGCGCCTTCCCCATCCAACCCTCCGGCAGCAGAGGACTCATGACGAACAGGTCCGGCTCCAAAGGGAGCGAATCTGGACGGAGTCATTCATGAAACCAGAGCCACAGACAAGACTTCGTTAACACTGGGGTCAAAGGTCAAACCCCGTCCTGAGATCTGTCTCACAAACATCAGTGACAGGAAAAGTTTCAGCTTTTCAAACAGAAACATGATGAACGTATGATGAATGTACGTACTCGTACTTTCCTGCGCTGCTTTAATTTGATGCCACTTTATTACAGGACATTTATGTGACGCGTCGTTTCTTTACGAATCAAGATTCTTATAAAACACGTGAAGACTTTTTAAATATGACATGATGCTGTAAATGTTGTAAATGCTCAAACAATCAGTACATTAGAAAAAAAGGCTTCTGATATTTTGATGAAAAAAGTCATTTTTCATGTAAAAGTGTCAAACATTTCACGGTTTGTTTTAATTATTTAAATAATTGAAATGTATTGTTAATAAAAGTTCATAAAAGAAGAAAATAGAAAGAAGAAGAAGAAAATAATCAGCAGATTAATCGATAATGAACAGAATCATTAACTGCAGCTTTTCACTAAGTAGAAAAAAAGAGTTCCACAACAAAATCCTGCATTTCCATCAATTACATCAGAGTAATAATAATTATCTCACCTGACAGGTAACAGGCTCATTTTCCTCATTATACTTAAACACTTTCACACACATTTTCAGTGCAGGAGTTTTATTTATACTGTGTGGTATTAGTACTGTTACCTCACTACAGGATCTCAGTACTTCTATTACTGGGTAGAAGATTAACTGTGAACTGTGAAAACTATTCTAAATAAAACCATTTAATCAACATTTAATAAAACACTTAATTAACACTCAAATAAACACTTAACAAAATATTATCTATCAAACACAACCTTACAAATTATGTAGAAACACACGCCCAGCCCGTTCTGTTCTGTTATTATGTGAATATGTAAAAGGCAACAGCTTCAGAAAAGAAGAAATAATTTGAAAACATATGGGGAAAAAACAGAAATCTGAACTTTTAGTTCGTAGAATAATGGGATAATAATGAGGCCAGAATCTACATGATCTGAGTAAAGTCTCTGTTTCTATATATAAAGGAGAAGTTTGTGCTGTTTGTTAAATGTTCTGTTCTTTATTTTTATGATTGTGTGTTTTTGTTTTGTCTGGGATTGAAGGAGTTTCTCTTCACTGGTGATTGTTTTAACTTTTCTGTTTCGAAAACACTCTCAGCTGCATTTATTGTGCAATCGATTCAATATCAATAAAGTGTATTGTAAACAGTGGTGGATTTATGAGTATTGTCAAATGGTTGGAAGACCTTTAATTTAAGACCAAATATACTTTGAGTTTATCCTTAAAATGCTAATTCATATCCGTTTTTTCCAGATTTAGAGCAAATCATTGCACAATATATGTTTCTTTAGTCTTGAATTATTCATGGTTTAGGAAAGAAGAAACACTGCACATTAAATGCCTTTGATACAGTTACTTATTCTTATAAAGACATTTGGTTTTGGGTCTTCTCCGTGCGTGACTGTAAAATTCATCGTTATGCAGATGATACTGTTTTTTACTGTCGCCACTTCTCTGAAATCACTCTCCTTTACTCTTTTCTTTTTCTACATTTGATTAATTTCTCTACTACACATTTTATCTTCACCTGTTCTTGTGCAATCTGCACTATGTGAATAAGGTTTATTAGTGGTAGTAGTCATGGCAATAGATTTATTACATTTATTCGTAGGTTGATCTCAGACAAATAATGCAACAAGAATTAAAGACCTTATACATTTTATTTCACTCAAGGCGCTTAAATACTTAAGCACATTAATTTCTAGTACAACTTTATAATTAATATTTCCACCATTATAAACATTAGTATTAATTATTTCCCACCAGAACAACACTTCCTCAAGAAACCACTTTTCAAAAACTGTTAGAATTGAATTTAAAAGTAGTTTTATTTGTCTGTGGGAATTTAAAAGCACCTAAATCCTCAAAATCACCATCAGATTATTTTACAACTTTTCAGGAGATTTGGCCTCGTTTTGGCCTCAATTAATTTTACACTGTTTACATATTGTAGGTTTTAAGTTTCCAGTATTTCTCCAACTGTAAATCTTTGAATATATATTTAACTTTCATAGACATTAAGCTGCATGAAACATTATTAATCTGAATTCTCATTTTTTCACCAGAATAACAGCACATTAAGAAAACACAGAGGAACTGAATTAACTCTGACTTCACATGTAATCTGTTCTCATTTTATTTCTTTTTCATATAAGGCTTAATGAGTTGCACAACAGATTAACTTTATCACTGTGTGTTAGCAGTATCACAGCACTAACAAACAGGATTTAAGAAACGAAAAACCAAAATGTTGCAGTTTCAAGCTTTGAATTGACCAAAAACATCATTTAAGACACATTTTCAAACTTTTCCAGGACGTCCTGTTGCAGACCTCCTGTGTAAACGTGAATCCTTTTTCTAAAATCTACCTTTTGTATCTGTGAATACAGACGACTTGCTGCTGCTCTGCCTCACAGCAGCTCGTCATCTCCTCGCAACCAAACTGATCCGTCAAGTTTAAACTTTAAAACATGAAGAACCGACTCCAAAACTAACAGACCCTGAAAAACTCATTAATTAACATGATTTTAACAAGAATAAAAGAGTGTGTCCTTACCATTTGCAGTGACGGTGAGTCTGATGGCCTCTCCAAATATAAATGCACAGTGTTACGGCCTCGTACAAAAACCTCAGAGCTGTCAATCATCCTCAGAACAGCTGGAAAAAGGTCAAAATCCACGTCCATGGAGTCAGAGCGAGCTGTGAACCACCGAGGAACGAGCACACACAGCTGGACTTGTGTTTCTGCCTGTTCACAGTGAAAATACAGAAGACTTCAGCAGCACATGCAGCAGCAGAGCAGAGACATGAAGCTCAGTAAAGTGAAGAAATGTGACTGTGTTCAGGTAGAAAAGCAGCAGCTGAGGACTCACCTGTCACACTCTCTTTGTTTCTCTGTGTTTAGTTGATTCTGGAAGTTTCCAGACTTTAAACAGACGCTTCAGAGGAGACTGGAGGTTTTTGTTCTGCTCTGTGTGGAGTTTCAGTCACTGTGGAGTCCACGTACCAACACGGTGAAAAAACCTCGTACAAAAACCTCACACATCTGCAGGAGGAAACAACGACGCTCTGCTGCCACAGGAACAAAAACTTCTGCTCTTCGTCCTCAAAATGAGGAGAATTTCCTGATAAAATGAGATTTTTCTCACATTAAATAAAGTTATTGTGACGTTAAAATAACACATTTCTGTGTATTACTGCATGATGAATTATTGTAACTTTGTGTGTTTGCCATTATAAAGACATACTGTCACTGAAACATCCAAGTTGAAGAAACAGTTTGTTTGAATGACTCAATTATTTAATCTCTTCATCTGGTTATAAAAGACACAATGTTATCACATGGTACCATGAAGAGAACTAGAACCCCCCCCTCCGCCACTCAGACGAGTTTCAGGTCACATCTGTTTGTCCAGAGTCCAGAGAGAAAATATAAAATATGAACCATTTGTTTGAAATTTTGTCATAATTGCTGCGAAGCCTTGAGTAATGGCTAAAAAGTGTTTTCTGAGGGCACACTGACCTTGACCTTTGACCTTTGATCACAAAAGTGTAATCAGTTCATCCTTGAGTCCAAGTGAATGTTTGTGCCAAATTCGAAGAATTTCCCTCAATGTGTTATTGAGATATCGTGTTTATCTGGAACGTACTCTGACTGTCGACGGCGCAGAGGAATAAAAATAAAGGTTTTCTATCCACTGAAACGACAGAGGGCTTTTAATTTGAAACAGTTACATGAAGTATTGAGTTTGGAGTAACGACGGTATGATCAATTCTACAAATAAGACAGAGGGAATTAGAAATAAAGAGCTGACACCTTCTGCAGGTGAGACAAATAAAGACCAGAGGTCTGCACTGAAGCTTGATCTCAGGTTATCGAGATAACCTCAGGTTTCACTATGGGTTTGCAGTCCTATGGCGGTGGTTCTCTTGTTACCAGGTAAATCACCATGGTAACTGATACTGAACACCTCACCTGCTCCGGATCAAAACCTGTCAACAGCCAAACTACTGACCAATCAGATCACTGAAAACACTGAGTCATGATTCCTACAGGATCCTGACGGGGACAAAAGAGTTAAAATAAAGTTATCAGTAATAACGATCAGTAGATATTTGTATTGATCAGTGGAATCGTTTTGCTGACAGTGATGAAGCTTTGCAGCAGAAAACATGAAGGAGCTCGTACCTGGACAGGTTAACCCAGGTGATAACCAGCTTCATTGTAAAGGTGATCAGGACAATGTCAGGTTCAGTTAAACCAGATAACTAACAGTTATCCTGGGTTTGTTGAACCTGCTTCGTAGTTCAGGTCTTACAGGAAATACAGTAGTTGAAAACTGTTGTGGATCAGCTGCAAACGCCTCCTGATGATGTAATAGAAAGTGTTTTCAAAGAGCAACGGCCAATGGGAACAGTCCAACGCTCGGCCGACCAATGGTGTAACTTCATCACTCACTCAGTCAGTCAGTCAAAGTATCATTAGTCATTTGATAATTGGAAGGGCCAAACTAATTTATATGTGTACATTTGGGAAACTTCACAAACGTTGTGCATCATTTTTGGGACATTCCTTTACAAACCTAGAAATTACATTTATATACAATTAACCAGCAAAGAAACCTAAAGAAAAACGTTGGTAGGAAATGTAAGTTAACGTAAGGATCTGTTGTTAGTTCACGTACAAATAAGTTGATGCTGAACCTATCAGCAAAATCTTAACAGACAACGTACAGAGGCAGAAAAAGTTAGTGAACCTTTGGATTTGTCCTTTACATCATCTTTACTTCATTTCTGTGTTTGTCCTAAAATCTGATCAGATCTTCATCTAAGTTACAATATTGAACAAACTCCATTTATTGTAGCTTGAAAACATGATTCAAACACTGACGGTGGAGCTGAAACAGTGTGTGAACCTCGGCTAATGACATGAACAGATGCTACTGGAGTCAGGAGGTTAGAGACACTCTGACTTATAAACATCAGCTGATGTGAACCAGGCCTCACAACAAAGATCTCAGAGACTGAGGATGAAGAAGAGTTCAGATCTTCATCAGTCCACAGTCAAACAGACTGAGACGACTCCAGCAGATCAACACAGATGATCAGTAACAAAGAAGCTCAGAGTCACAGCTGATGGTTTAAAGGAATCATTGGAGCTGGTTTTCAATCAGCCCAAAAGGTCACGTCACTCCACAACTCATCGACCTCCACTGTCGACCAGCTCCGCCTCCTGAATCAGATTCTAAGGCTGACTTCAGAGAGACTTGTGGGTCTGCCTCTAATGAATGTGGTCTGTTCTCACCATCCCTGCACACGAGACCATCTCAGTCCAGACTGTTGTGGTCTGGTCTGGTCTATGTCTCTTTGGATAGAAGCGTCTGATAAATGATTAATGGTAAATGTAAATGTAAAAAACGTCGGTGTGATCTTTGATTCAGAGCTTCACCTTGAATCTCATGTGGGGCTTGTATCTAAATCTAATCCTAATCTGCAGGAGTGGACTTGGTCTGTTCTGATGTTTAGGTAGAGCTACGTGTCAAAGAACCATCCACATGAACGGCACGACCCAAGGTTTCCCAGCAGAACATCAAACCATCACACTGCCTCCACCGGCTCCCCTTCTTCCCATAGTGCACCTGGTGCCATCTCTTCTGCAGGTAAGAGACGCACACGCATCCAGCCGTCCAATGATGTAAAAGAAAACGGTTCATCAGACCAGGCCACCTTCTGCCATTGGCCCGTGGTCTAGTTCGCAACGAGCTGCGAGGCAGTGTGTTGTGACTCCTTTCTATCAGAACCAGCGTGAACTTCTCCAGCAGGTTGTACAACAGTAGCTCTTCTGTGGGATCGGACAACACCATCCTTCGCTCTCGACGCACATCAATGAGCCTGTCATGTACTAACCACTGAAGGCCGGGAACAGCCAACAAGACCACAGGTTTGAGATGCTCTGACACCGTCGTCTTGTCAAAGTCCCTCAGATCCTTACGCTGTTCATTCTGCTGCTTCCAACACATCAACTCCCAGGACTCAATGGTCACTTGCTGCCTGATATGTCCCGCCCACTTCACCTGTCCGAGGTCATGGTGTTCTGGCTGATCGGTGCATGTCTCACAAGCTTAAACTATATGAACCAGTCCGGCTCCTCAGGTCTGTTGGACGTTGTGAAGTGCAGGACTCAAACCTGCGGTGTGGCAGCTTTTAGTTTTAATTCTCCAAGCTGATGGAACAGTCTCCATGACGACCTGAGAGCAGCGTAAACTCCAACGTATCTTCAGCTTTTAATCAATCTATCGTGGCTCTATCGTGGCTCTCTAGCCCGTGGAAAAGCAAACTGGTTCTTAGAAGGTTCACGAGTTGAACCAGTTACGACTCCAGCACCGTCCAGAACCAGCACTAGGTTCATCTGGGTGGAAAAGGGGTGTCAGAGAACTGTATCTGGACCTGGAGAGGTGAAAACTGATAAATGTGTGGACCACTGAGAGCTGCTGTTCTTTGTGCAGGACTCGGGGGGCGGGGGGGCCGTCCTCTGAGGCCGGGGGCCCTGAACTGGGCTCAGCTGCTCTGTACGAGGAGGTCTTAGACCTGGATCACGGCGCAGAGGTTTTTGTACAGGCGTCAGGCCGACTTCAGTCACTGTGAGCGTATCCAGACACGGTGAAAAACAGTCGTACAAAAACTGTTGAACTGTTTCTCTATGGAGACGCTGAGCAGCAGCTGAACGTGGCTTGAGGTTTTCTCCCATCAACCCCCTGTGGCTTCTTTGAAGAGAGGGGGGTCGGGGGGGGGGGTCTTATCTGATGGGATTCAACATCAGTCTAAAAACAGTCTGTGACGCTCTGGTGACGGTCACGTGACCTGATGAAGCAGACACAGGTTTAAATAAAGACTCGTTTAAATGTGACGTCATGTGATGAACCAGCTGTTTCTCATTTCATTAAAGATCTGAACTCTCACTGATACTTTATTTATTTACTCTATTAAATTTATTATTGGATTAAATTCCAACAACGTGAAGAGACATGAATTATTTTTGTCGTCAATTAAAGTTTCAGATTTTAACTCTGGTCTAAAGTTTCTGTTTGGATTCCAAAACTCAACAACTAGTTTTCTTCAGTTACAAAGGAGACTGCGGAGGAGCAGGGACGTCACAGGAAGTTCATTATAACTGAACAACTAATTCATCAACAAATACTTCAGATTTAAAAATGGATTTACAAAAACAGCATAAAACTCTCATGAAATAAACCATTTATAAATACATTTATTAATTCATGAATAACTATTTGAAAAGGCATTTTAAGAAGGAGAAGCTAAATGACTAAGCTAATCGATTAGCTAACAGGAAAAGCACCAGGAATGTGTTCCCAGCTTTAAAATCCCTTTTCAAAGAGTTTTTATAAATTCATGAATTAATAAATGTATTAATAAATGGTTTATTTAATTAGTTTTATGCTGTTTTTATAACTTCTTTTTACAATTCCTGTTTTTAATGCTTATTAAAATATGAAATTAAGGAAATGCTTTATGACTTTATCTGTGACATCACTGCTCCTCCGTACAGCTGATCAGAGCTGGAGATGTACATACATACATCTTTGTTACCTGAAATAAAAACAAGGCTTTAGAACTTAATGACCCCAAAATATTAGATCGGATAAAACTCACCAAACAAAATTTAAACAAACTATATGATAGTCATGAGGAGATGAAGGCAAAGTTCATCAAACAAAAGTACTATGATAATGGACCTAGGGCTAAAAAACTGTTAGCCTGGAGGATCAGGAAGCAACAAGAGGAAAGATCCATCCATAAAACTAAAGACACACAATCTGGAAAGATTTGTTATAAATTTAAAGAAATACAAAAATCCTTTGAAAATTACTATAAAGATCTGTACACACGACCGAAAGGAGCTGATTCTTTGAGTATTACACATTTTCTTAACTCACTGGATCTTCTGTCCATTGGATCAGAACAGAATAAAATAATGACCAATGAAATAACACAAAAAGAGCTGGATAATGTTCTCGAGACTCAAAACAAATAAAATGCCAGGTGAGGACGGATACTCCGCAGAATGGTACAAAGCATTTAGAGAGAAATGCTTTAATTTTACACTTAATGGGGGAGAAACACCAGCTTCCTGGAGACGTGCATTTATGTAATTCCTAAGGTGGCAAAGATAAATCTGAGTGCGGTTCATACAGACCGATATCGACTTAGATTATAAATTATATGCCTCAATAATCGCAAAAAGATTAGAAAATATTATTCCGGACATAATAGATGAAGACCAGACAGGTTTCCTTAAAACGAGACAGACACAAGACAATGTAAGACGGGCTTTACATTTGATGGAGCACATGAGTAAAGATAAAGATATTCCATTGTTCTCAGCCTCAGTTAGTTGGGAATATCTATACTTAACATTACAAAAATTTGGCTTTGATATTAAAGTTATCTCATACCTAAAAAACTTACATCATTCTCCCTCAGCCAGAATGAAAATAAACGGTAGTTTGACCCTGTGCCACTTGAAAGAGGCTGTGGGCAGGGATGTCCCTTAAGTCCAGCCTTGTTTGCTTTATTTATCGAACCTTTGGCTCAGGCTGTTAGAGACCAGGACATAAAAGGAATTCGGCTTAAAGATACTGAGTATAAGACCTGCCTTTACGCAGATGACATATTAATCACTCTCTCACAACCAGATCTGAGTTTACCAAAATTAATGTCTTCCCTGAAAACATTTGGTTACTACTCGGGTTATAAGTTAAACATTCATAAAACACAAGTTATTTCATTTAATTATATTCCCCCACCTCAAATAAATAACCTGTGCAATTTTAAATGGGAGAATAATATTATTAAATATTTAGGAATAAAAATCCCAAAGGATTTATCTACCATCTACGCAACTAATTATCTTCCAATTACGAAGGAGATAAAGGCAGATTTAAACAAATGGACTTTATTACCACTGGACCTGCATAACCCAATAGATATAGTTAAAATGAACATCTTACCACGATTGCTTTTTCTTTTTCTGTCAACACCAATAGAAATACCTGAAAAACAATTAATAGAGTGGAAGAGAATGCTATCTGGGTTCATATGGAGAGGCCTTAAACCAAGGATCAGATATAAAACATTGTCTAAAGAAAAAGGAGGATTGGCCCTGCCCAACATAGAGAACTACTACAAATCTATATCTAATCAATATCTGTGCGACCCATGTTACAATGCCAAATGGAAAAATCTAGAATTAAGTCAACTGGACATTCCCCTCCAGAGCGGTTGGACAAAAACACCCCTAAACATTTGGTTTAGCGAATGCCGTAAAAACAAACTGGAAAACCAGATTAAAATATTACGATGGGTAGCACATGACAAAGATTTTAAACCTGCCCAGATGGATGGACGCTTCAAACAGTGGCTCTCCAAAGGTATCACAACTTACTGTCTCATAAGTTTTTTGTTTTCAAAAACTTAAAGACAATTATGACTTAGAAAATCATACCTTCAAGTTAGAGCTCATTTTAACTGTGATGTAAGAACAACAGAGGAAGGCAGTTTTGATTTAATAAACATTTTGATCGATGCATACAAATCTAAATTGAACTGTAAATTGATTTCTAAAATTTACTCCTGCTTACAATCATTAAACGTTTCTTCCACTCTATATGTTAAATCCAACTGGGAAAAAGAAGCAAAAATAACCATTTCAGAAGATGGATGGCTGAACATTTGTAAAACTCAAATGAGCACTTCTAGCTCTGGTTATTGGAGGGAATTTTCGTGGAAGAATATAATCCGATTTTTTATCACTCCCAAAATTAAACAGCTTCAGAAAGGTCAGACAAGTTCTGGAAAGTGTTGGAGAGAGTGTGGAAACGCTCAGGCGGATCATTTCCATGTCTTCTGGGACCGTCCCATTATACACTCTTACTGGCCGGTTGTAGTGGAGAAAATGAATTCAATAGTAGGCTTTGAGATTAATAATGATTTTGTCACAATTTATCTTGGTAATATTTCCCCCACAATCAGTGCTACTGATAAATATTTGATTCAAATAATGTTGGTAGCAAGTAAAAAAGCTATTACAAGAAGATGGCCATCGATAGAGGAGTGGATTGCAATTGTGAAAGAAATATATGACATGGAAAAACTGACTTCTTCCTTGAACTTGTGCATGAACAAATTCACTGTTCTGGAGGAAATGACTAGCTCATCTTGAATAAGTGACACTTACAACAGGAGGCAGTTAATAACAACTAATAATGTGCTGTTTCATTTTTTTTCTTTCTTTCTTTTTTGCCTGAGTACAGCGCCCCCTACTGTCCTACTCGATGTGCTCTCAGTGTTGTTGGCCACTGGTGTGAGAATGTCTCTGTCCTGTTTTGATATGAAGGATAGACTATGGACAAATGGATCAAATATGACTGAAATGTCTCTAAACCCTGGACCTACCTCTTGAAATGTACACGTTGTTATTATGATTCCTCTCTCCCTGTGTAATAATACATATGCGTAGGAATATTTTTCCCTCTGTGCCTTTTTCTGTCTTGTTCCCTTTCTTGTTCTTTCTTTCTTTCTCTCTAAGTGTTCTGAAAAATGACTTCATAAAAATAAAGCTTTACAAAACCAGAACCACCTCCTGCTCTGAGCAGTTCCAGGTCACATCTGTTTATCCAGCCACACTAAAAAGTGTTTTCCGACGTCACAATGACCTTTGACCTTTGACCCACAAAATGTAATCAGTTCGTCCTTGAGTCGACGTGTTACTGAGACATTGTGTATAGTAATGTATATGGGAATAAACAGCAGGTGTGAAACTACTGAGATGGTTTTTATATCTTCTGATGGATCAACTTTAAATAAAACACAGAAGAAGAAACATGGAGCTTTAGATTAAATATAGATGTGGTCAGTGTCGGCGGCTCGGTGTGGGACTGTGTCTCAGTACCTCTGATGAAGTGAAGCTCTGATCACCTGATCCAGACTGAAGCTGAAACACAAGGTGAATGAAGGTGGACACGGTGTCAAGGGAGAACAAGGTTTACGTTTATTTAAAGGCCGATTCGTCCGGTTCTCGACGTCTACAGAGACAAACACAAAACGCCTCCGAGTCACAGCTCAGACCTGAACCAGCGTCGCCACCAGAACCTCAGACCCGCCGCTCCGAAACCTCCCACACATCAGAGTGGAATCGCCAGATCCGACGCCATTTAGTTCTTACTCAAAAAAAAAAAAAAAAAAAAAAAAAAAAAAAGAAAAGAAAAACCCAAAGGCAACCAGAACCAGTCCAGCTCAGACGCTCTCCTCCACGCTTCTGGCCAATTCGTCCTCACATTCAATAATATTTTATCTTTATTATTTTTCAAATACATTTTGTAAATGCAACATGAAAAGCACAATCACACGGAAAATAGACACGTCTCTATGAAGTCTGCTTTAATAAAACGCCCTGGTGGGAAAATAAAAACAGGCTCCTTTCTTTTTTTAATCCCTCAGAACTTCAGATAGAAAACCGGACAGGAAGTAACTTACAGTGCTGCAGTCTAAAGCGCCTCGTCCCGCTAAAGCCTGAAGCCTCAGAGCCTGGCGATTGGTCAGCTGTCACTCGCTGCTCTCTGATTGGCTCTACACCTACCGGGACTGACGGCGTGTAAACGCTCACAGCTCGTCTCAACCGCAGGAACCGGAGCCGAGGAACCTCGTCAGGAACTTTTCATTTAGTTCTGGACTTAAAATCATTTTAAAAAGTCCTGATGGAGCAGGAAGGAAGTCTCAGGGAGGACTGAAGACTTCAAAATAAGACCAGCACTCCGTTTCCTGTCAGACAAAACTCAGGGCTGAGAGTTAACGGATTCATCAATTAGTCCATCAGCAGATAGATGGAAGGATTTTTATTTACTTGGCTCAGTCCCTCTGGAAAATATTTTAATTGTTTTTGTTTCTGTAAAACAATAATCTGCTGGGACTCGTCAGTAAACCTTTATTTTCTTACTGTCACCCTCTGACATCTTATACAAACCGGTTGGAGCAGCTTGTTGTTAACTTATTGATCATTAAAAAATCATATTATCTTCCCCACAGTATTTTCTAATATTCTAAACATTACACGTTGAAAACAACCAGATCAACTGACAATAAAACAATAACAACACTGGCTCTGTTGTTGTTCGTGTGAGAACTCTGATCTCATCTTTTACATCATTGTCATCTAATTGAATCTTACATTTTTAATTGTATTATTTCTGATTCATATAATCCCTGTTTTTATTGCTGAGTTCACCAGGTTCTTGTTGTTCCACACATTCATTAACAAACCGTTAACCTTGTGTAAAGCTACATCACAAATTAACTGAACTTAACTAACGGCTTCGTTTTCACGCTTCATCAGAGGCGGGAAACTGTAAATCTCTGCACCACAGGAGGATTTCACTTCCTGAGTTCTGGTTCCTGCGGCTCCGGAGTTCCTGCGCTTCAGTCAGAGGAGAAATAAAAGCCTCCAGGCACCGTCCATGAAAACATCAGCTGTACAGGGCGGAGCTGCAGGCGAGTAGTGGTTACTGAAGAGAAGATAGTGGAAACATTCTACCTGTACAACCCACCTGTCTGCCTGTCTGTCTGCCTGTCTGTCTGCCTGGTGCTAACCTCTACAGCAGTCAGCAGTGAGGGACAGTGATCAGGCACAGAAGAGCCGACAGCTGCTTCAAACTAGTAAAAAGGCAGAACATGAACAAAAAGAAACAGTAAATGCAGGTTAAGTAAGCGAGCAGGGGTTTTACACCTTTTGTTTTTTTTTTTCTTCGTTAAGTAAAGAAGTAACAGGAAGAAGAGGCCGGAGAGGAAGAGAACCCCGAAAATATTCAAGCAGGAAGCTAATAGACATACCTGTGTTCACCTCAGAGGGCGTGAAGCTAAAACTGCTACGAACAAATCACAAAATACAGGTTTTTTTTTGTTAATATCTGCGTCTCTGAAGCTAACGATAATACTATCCCTAAGACTGACGGGGTTTGTGTTCTTAGCCCCCCCCCCCTTCTACTTCCTCCTTTCCTGTGACGTTTACTGGCATCGCGACGCCGTCCCGTCGTCGGGCCTCGCGGCTCTTCCCTCAAAAGAAAAGGTGGGACGTGGAGCGAGCGTCGGTCCAGGTGAGGTCACACCTGAGTCACTCCTGATTCTCACAACACGGCTAAGAGACAAGGCCCGTTTAAAGTCCAACTATGGCAATATATATTTATTTATATATTTATATAGCTGTAACCCAAACCGTCCGTCCTTCCTTCATTCAACCAATCAGCTACAGAGAGCCTTCCTCCTCCTCCTCCTCCTCCTCCACAGTTATGAAAATGAACGGAGAGATCAGAAAGTCCAGTCTGTTGTTTTGTCCCCAGTGCTTCACCTGACCCCCCCCTGAACCCGACCACCACACCGTCCTCGCTCTCTCGCTACACCCCCGCTTCAGTCTGCGGCGGCGGCGGAGACGCTAAAAACAGGCGCTCCGACAGGACCGAGCAGACGTCCGCGAGGTCGCTGCTTTTTTTATTTTTATTTTTTTGTTTCAAAGAAAGAAGAAGTTCTTCCAGATCGGATGAGAGAGGAGTTCGTGGAGATGTGGCGTCTGTCCAAAAACCAGGGGGGCAGTTGTGGTGAGGGGGGGGGTTGTGTTCCTCAATGTTCAGATGTCCGCGGGTTGAAGGAAACCCGGCGGTGGCGTGGCGCGTGGCACCGTGGTTGAAGAGATCCCGCGCCCTCCGACCCAGGAGGGGAGTCACCGCTCCTCGACAGCCGAGGGGGGTGGGGGGTGGTGTTTCAGCCTCGTCGGGGGGTCGTGTCACCTCCCCAGCCTCCACCGTTTCTCGCCGGTTTAATTTTCCATTTTAGTTGGAGCTCGTCTTCGTCAAACTTCAGTTTTTTTTTCCTCCCGTTTCTCCTGGTGGTGGTCGTTTTGACGTCCGGACACAAAGCGCCGCATCGGCTGGCGTTCAGTGAGGCGGGTTCATGGCGCCGTGACCTCGCTGCTGCTTCTGCTTCTGCTGCAGGAGGAGCTGCTCCAGCGCCGACGGGCCCGGCTGCATCATGGAGCTCGACCAGATGGACTGCAGAGGAGAGAAATCTTTAACATGTATCTACACGCTACTTCGCTAACGTTAGCATCAAGAGCCGTTTACTGCAAGAAACTTGAGTTCACTTACGAACGTCATTCCTTTACTCGCCAAGAGCTGCTCCAGAGGTGGAAAGCAGCTGCCTCTATTTCTATCACATCTCTTCTTCTACTGAAGTTAGCATGCTAACTAGCTAGCAGACCATCACCCCCGCAGGAACTGACGCACGGAGCCTTTAACCTTCATTTGTAACTGAGCTGAAACTAAACGTCAACACATCAACGTTATTCACTAACTATCTGAGAAGCTTCAGTGGACGGAGCAGATGATCAAATAAAACAAACTTTTCATTTTCAGTCAAGTTACTTTTTCATTTTTCAAACATTTTTGGACCAAAAAAATCTCTATTAAAAATAATCATATTAAATTAACTCTTTCTAACTTTGTAGTTGAGTTTATCAGAATGAGAAGAAGTGAGGTTACGTTACAGTTGCTCCCTTTAAAGTGGAAATGTAACAAAGTAAAATTATAAAGATAAAAAGATGAAACATAAAAATGTCCTCATACTAACATACAGAAATAACAAATAGAAATAAGTAAATGTGCCACTATTAAAGGTGACAGTTAAATATAAATATATATGGTGTTTAAAGTTTGAAAAGGTTTAAACTCTGGTTCTGACTGAGTCCAGTTTATTAGGTACAGCTGGCTGATAAACAGCAGACAGCTCACTGAGGCCGACAAGAAAGATAAACAGTTTCATTTAATTAAGTCACAGTGTCAGAACTGACTGACACTGAAGCTCGGCTGTAGACACAGTCTGCAGGATGTGTTCGGACCTTGAGGCTGTCGAGCAGCACAGTGGACGACGACTCCTCCATCGGAGACTCCTGATTGGTCCAGGAGCTGCCGGTCGGTCCGGTCTGGTGCCAGCTGGTGTCTGAAGCTGCAGAGGAGGCTGCAGCCGGCAGGTAGTCCAGACCGAACCCGCTCACCGCCCCTAAACAACAACAACAACAACAACAACAACAACAACAACAGGTCAGTCGCCTGTCTCGCCCTCTGGACCCTCTGGACCCTGTCTCGCCCTCTGGACCCTCTGGACCCTGTCCCGCCCTCTGGACCCTGTCTCGTCCTCTGGACCCTCTGGACCCTCCCTGACCCTCTGGACCCTCTGGACCCTCTTGACCCTGTCCCGCCCTCTGGACCCTCTGGACCCTGTCCCGCCCTCTGGACCCTCTGGACCCTCTTGACCCTGTCCCGCCCTCTGGACCCTCTGGACCCTCCCTGACCCTCTGGACCCTGTCCCAGCCTCACCAGTCTTGTCGGCCTTCCAGCGGTCCACCACCCTGCGGTCCCGGCTGTCCGGAGTGCCGATGGGCCCGAAGTTAGAGAAGGGCATGGCTCCGTGGTTGTGTGTTGGGGGGGAGGAGGGCAGGCTGCTGGGGTTGGAGGAGTGAGGGGATTGGCTGGCCGGGGTGGAGTGGTCTGCCAATCAGAGCACGGCTTCCATCAGAGACAGGTTACAGAGAGTACGGTGAGGAGACTTACTCTATGTCCTTACAGGTGAGACGTACCTGAGCTGGCGGGGAGCGAGGGGGACCAGGGCGTCCCTTCAAAGAGGGAGTAGAGGGACGGCTCCTGGTGCACCATGGGAGCGTCGGGCTTGGAGCTGGGCGGCAGGTTCTTGCCGTAGGCCTGACTGAAGATGCTGTTCTGGTTGTACTCCTGAACACATGACGACAAACACAGACATTACAGCTCTGATCGATCAGGAGCCGATTGATCCGATCGGTTCAGGGTTACTGATCACAGACTGAAGACACATTACAACTGTAACCTCAGGTCCTGGATACATGACTTAATATTGATTAACATAAACAGCTGTGTTAATGAGGATCTGATGAATCTTCTGAGTCAGTTAAATAAATCAGGAACTAAATGTTCACCTGATCCAGACTGTAAATAAACGTCTGTTCTGCCCCCTGCTGGAGAAACAACAGCTGCACACATTTGGACCATTGTATTTTTAATCTGTCTTTCAGTCCAGAGTCAGGATCAAACTCCACAACAAACACCAGATCCTACATTTCCCACAATGCAATTTCACACCGTCTCCACTGTTTTGGATTCACATGTTTTCCTACTATCGCACGCGGCTGCAGCGTTGAGCCGTCCACACACTTTTGGCCGTGTAGTGTGTGACTGTTTGGTCTGACCTGCATGGGGAAGCCGGGCATGGGCAGCAGAGAAGATGATTGGCTGACGACCTCGGGGCCGCTCTCCATCCTGGTCTGATTTGGCAGCTGCAGAGACGGAGGACAGACGGGATGAGGACGGACAGACAGCGGCGATCAGGACATGAATAAAACTAATGCAACTCGTTTGAAATGTTTTTGAGACATTAAATATTAAAGTTTTAAAAACAGATCAGAGCCTCAGTGTTTCTCTGGCGTGCTGCTGAGAGGACCGTCAGAGAAACACTGACTGTCTGAGGCGTCAGGGTCAAAGTCTTTGATCATTTCCTCTGTTTTGTTCTTGTGTTGTAAAGAAACAGAATCTGTGTTCAGAGACTCTGAATAAAGCCACAGCCTGAAGTTAAATCCTGACTGTGTCTCAGAACCTGAAGCTGCTCGACCTCGGCTCAGAGGAGATACTTGTCTGTAGGGACGCCGCCGACACCATCATCTAAGACGGCGTACGTTCTATCAGTCTCACACGGCCGACATGTTTTGATTTGGCGGCCTGTCGGATGGAGGCGGGGCTACACTACACAGCGCTTCTATCAGAGTGTTTGAAGGTGATCGTGACTAGAAGCATTAACTCACATCTACTGATCACGTATCTTTAATGAAAATTGGCCGATCAATCGGGGCATCCCTTCTCGTTGGACTTTCAGACTCATGTTGGGACGAGCTGTTTTTCTACATTTGAGAGCTCGGGTTGTTTTCTGGTCTGTGACATCAGGTCACATGATCATACATCACAACTAACGTCAGCAGGTGAACGAGACTAAAGTGGAGATGGAAACTGATGAGCAGAGTGTGGCTTTAGGACAGGACTGGATGCAGGGGGGGGGGGGTGGATTAGGAAGACAGGGCTACATACAAATATGTTTGGTCCAGGAGCAGTGCTAAGAGGGCCGGCCAAGGCCTGGAAGAAATCAGGAGGCTTAGTAAAGATGAGCTCCTCCTCTTCCTCAAAATCTGCTAGAGTTTTTAACAGGTCAGGAGGTAGAAGAGGCGAGCTCTTGTTGTCCTAATGAGAGAGGAAGCCAGAAGAAGAAGAAGAAGAAGAAGAAGAAGAAGGAGGAGGACAGGAGAAAGGGGGGGGTAAAAAAAGAAGAGAAAAAGAAAGCAAGCCGGTAAGAGAGGTGAAGAAGGAAAGTTGTGCTGAAAGCTACAAAGCAGCTGGAAACAGATCAGAGCAGGTTCAACATCACACAGGACGCTCAGCTCGACATTCAACATCATCTCATGGAGAAAAGTTCAGACACACATCAGCTGCTTGATTTCACTCCTGCACTGATCAATAACATCCTCCGTCTCACAGGAGACGTCTCACCACTCAAACACTTTCTCTCTCTCCGCCCTGCATCTGTAAACCGCCCCCCGGGAGTCACAAGGTCATCCACGTGTTTCTGTTCCCTGACGACACATTAATATTATCTGAGAAGTTTTTGGTTCTTTATCTCCAAAGTCGAACTCTTTTATCAGGTTCTACTTCTGAGCAAATCAGCAGTTAGAATATAAACAAGACGACCAATCAGCTTCATGGTGCTGCACTGAAAACAACACAGACATAAGAATAAGAGGTGCCAGTGCAGATGTTTTAAATCTTACTGAGGAGTTTATCTTTATTGTTAGCACGCTAGTCAGCTAATGCCTTACAGGTAATTAAATATTTAAATTTTAATTGCACTAATTTCATTCATTCATCTTTTTTTTTTCCTTTTCTCCCCCAAAATAATCCAAACAATAAGAAACAAAAGCTAATCCTGCCATTACACTGCCCTGCTGTCTAACCTAAAGCAAACTCAAGCTGAAGGTTCATGTCTGTTCACACCTGCAATGCTTCACTGGAATAAGAGAAACAGATTCCTCATAAAACAAGATGTGACAGAACGCATCACTTTAACTCTCTCAGACTGTAAGGTCATGTTGTAAAGCGAATCATGACTCAGCTGTTTGACAATCATCATGTTTCTAAGTTCTCAGGACTACAAGGTTCCACCTACAGAACAACCCGTCTGACCTGTAGAACACGTTGAGGTCGCCGAGGTCGAACCTTATAGTTCCAAGGGTCGAGATATGGAACGTGTGACATGAACACCAGACCGTCACTTCTCCTTCAACAAACTTCTTCACCTCTGTGAACACGTCTGTCTTTTCTGGCTGCAGACACTCTGCTGTAATCCAGACCAGGACCAGTCCAGGTCCAGGTCCAGGTCCAGGTCCAGACCAAGAACCCTGGTTTATATTTCTGCTTTAAACTGTCACTCTTCTCTAATCTGTAAGAAGCTCCAGCTCCACAAGGTTATAATTCAGTTTCTGTCCAGACCAGAAGAGTTAAAACATCAAACTTTAAGAACTAGAACCTCTGACTGGACCTGTCACTTTTACTGCTGCAGGAAACTGTCCAATCAGAAAAGAGACAACTCAGGAAAAAAACTAAGCAGGAAGAGATGCAAGCAGCACAGAGACAGAAAGCAGCAGGACAGGACCAGCTCCTCCCCCCTCACGGTCCCCCAGAGAGCCGCTCACCTCAAACGGGGGCCCCCGGGGCCCGGCAGAGGCGTCCTGCTCCGAGCAGATCCCACCCGGCGGGGGCCTCTTCATCCTGTCCGCCATCACGGCCAGACCGTCGCCCATCCTGTAGGACGGCTCCCAGTAGAAGTCCTGCATCTTGACGTCGGGGTACTTGATCTTCTTGTCCATGCTGAGCTGTGAGGGCGGCTGCAGCTGGTGCTCGTACAGTTTGAGAGGATCCTGAGGCGCCATGTAGAAGGCCGGCTGCTGCTGCGGCTGCTGCTGCTGCTTCATTGACATCTGCATGGGATTCATCTTCTGCAGGGCCGCCTGGGCCTGGTTCCACATCTGAGCCGGCTGGTCCTGGACCTGCATATACTGCTGAGACACAACCAGAGTAAAGCATCAGTCTCTGCTGCAGAAATCTGTCATCACTAGAGGGCAGAGGTCAACGTTTACATTTACAACACAGACCTCAGAGACACGACGGGGCAGAAATATAATCCACATGTTCCACTAAAGAGCAGGTGGTTGTTGTTGTTGTAAGATTTCACCTGACCCTGCAGACGCAGGTATTTATCAGCTCCAATCTAAACTCATGTGAACACCCAGGTGAACTGGTTCATTTTAGCCTGTTTTCCTGCTGTAACGTCTTTCAGAGACACATACACTGTAGACACACCTGTCTCCTGTCTCCTGTCACCTGTCTCCTGTCACCTGTCTCATGTCACATGTCTCCTGTCCAGCACGGTACTGTTAAACCTTCACTGAGCTCAGGGATGAAAGAGTGAAGCTGTAGCCCTGACATAAGTTTTACAAACACACACTCACTGATGGAAGCGTCTCATTAGAGGCTGTCGGATCAGTTTTACCAGTTAGCACGGCGGCTAACAGCTCACTCTCCCCTTGTGTCTGTGTGTGCTCTGTAAGCAGAGTGATGACATCACTCCTTGCAGGTGTGTGTGTCCTCAGTCTGAACAGAAAGACAAACTCCACTGACGGAGGAAAAGGAGTCAAACTGATTTTATTCGCAGGTTTACCGGCATTTAAAAAACCTGCTTATACCTGCTAGCGGTGATGGAAGAGGGGTCTCTGACGACCATGACAAAAAGAGTCCTGATCAGAGGTGAGACACCTGATGAGGATCATGTGACCTGACCTGCTGCAGTCCCGGGTGGTGAGGTGGACTCTTCCCCATCCCGACCTGCTGGACCGGTTTGGTGGGAGACTGCTGCTGCTGGCTCATTGCCTGCACCTGCAGCTGGACCGACTGCTGCAAGGCCTGCTGGGACGGCGGCTGGGCCTGGGGCTGCTGTCCCTGGGAGGGGCCCTGGTTCATGGGGCCCGGGCCCTGTCCCGAGGAGCCCGGCCCCTGACCCGGACCCGGCCCAGAGGGCCTCTGCTGACTGTAGGGAATGTGGGACTGCTTCCCGGCCTGGACCTGCGTGCCGGCCTGGGTGTGGACCGCCTGCTGCAGGAAGGGTCCGGGGACGGACACGCCGGTGGAGAAGGTGAAGCCCGGATTCACCTGGAGCCCCGGGAACGCCACCGGAGGAGGGATCACGTAGGCCGAGGTGGGGAAACCTGCGGAGGAACCAATCAGGAGCAGGATTTAAACTGACTGCAGTCCTTCTCTGGACGTCTTCACTGAGACACTGTCTCCAGTTCAGAGGAAATGGATATACGTCCACCTCATGTCCGAGTGTCACCTGTCCCAGAGCTCACTACAAAATCACTACACACAGTCACAGGAGTTACACACTTCAGGAAAAGCTGCTGCACAAGTGTAAACAGAGACACTTTCTGAAAGGGAGGACACATCTGGAAGGTGGGAACAGCTGTTTAGGGTTTAGATCTGGTTTTGGGGTAAAGCTTAGAATCAGTTTAGATCTTTAGTTTAAGATGTCAGTGTTTACTAAACTATCTATTGGTTTGGCTAATGTGGCTAACGTTAGCAGTGCTAGCACCAGCAGCTTGTGTGTGTGTGTGTGTGTGTGTGTGTGTGTGTGTGTGTGTGTGTGTGTGTGTGTGTGTGTGTGTGTGTGTGTGTGTGTGAGTACCAGGTCGGCTGGGCAGTGGAGGGAAGGCTCCAGGATGATGGATGGGGATGAACTGGGAGGAGCAGGTGGTTTGGGTTTGAGTGACAGGCGTCTTCTTCGCCTCAGACACCGGAGTCTTCCTCAGCTCCACCTGAGCCTTCACCTGAATGAGAGAAAACAAGTCATCATCCTCTTCATCATCATCATCATCCTCATCATCACCCTCATCATCCTCCTCCTCATCCTCATCCTCATCATCATCATCCTCCTCCTCCTCCTCATCATCCTCTTCATCATCATCATCATCCTCCTCATCATCACCCTCATCATCATCATCCTCCTCCTCCTCCTCCTCCTCCTCCTCCTCATCATCATCATCTTCCTCCTCATCATCCTGCTCATTATCATCATCATCATCCTCATCATCACCCTCATCATCATTATCATCCTCCTCATCATCATCATCATCATCCTCATCATCATCATCCTCCTCATCACCCGTTGCTGTAAAGTTTTTCCATCTCTACCTGTTTTCCGAGATCAGTCGTTTTCTCGTGACCGGTTTTCTTCAGCTCGCTCTTCCTCTTCCCGTCCCTCTTCAGCTCTCCTTTCCCAGCAGCCCCGTTGCCCTTAGCAAAGTCCCTGCTGCGCTCTTTGCCGCCGCCGTCCTTCTGATGATGGTTCCGCGTCGGCTCACGGCTCTGCTCTCGGGGTTTGATGTTCTCCTTGAAGGTGACGACGGGTCGGTCGCTCCCGTCCGGCCACGAGCTCTGCGTCTTCCCCGCCGACAGCACCGACTTCAGGCCCGAGTTCCCGCCGTCGTTGGGCGTCTGTTCGCCGTTGGACGACTCCTGCAGCACCGGCGCCTCCTTCTCCTGCGGCTCCTCGATGGCCTGCTCTGGAATGTCAGTGATGAAGACGAGGAGACCGTCCTCGCTCACTCTGCACTGAATCAGCCTGGAGAGAGGAGACAGACCATCTACTGACTCCCGAGGCCTCAGGTGACCTCTGACCCTTCACCTCAGCAGTGACAGTAAAACTTATTCTACTATTCAAATAAAATCCTTGAAGAGTTTCAAAAAGATCAATTAATGAACAGGAAATAAAATAAACACAGAGAGCGAGACGTCTGTGTGACACTTTGTTTGTGAGAGAAAGAGCGAGACAGAAAGAGAGAGCGAGAGACAAAGAGCGAGAGACAAAGAGCGGGAGTTGAAGGATACACAGCTGTTTCTAAACGCCTCCTGCTGTTTTTGAGTGATTGTTGTGAATTCTCTGATTATCAAATATAAATAAATAATGTTTTATTTGTGATGACATTTTTGTTTTAACATTGCTCAGAAATGAGTGACATCACTCCGGGTGTCTGAGGAAGTGCGAGAGAGAGAGTGGCGACCTCGCTTTCTCTCACAGTGGTTAATCAGTAAATGAAATACAAACAGGCTGCAGGCTTTTACTCTGAAGCATTTCCTGTGACTTCGCTGTGTGACCGCCGTCAGACTGTCAGCGACAGGCGATGACAGGAACTCACCCCGGCTGGTTGTCGGCCACCCACTTGCCCAGACTGACGAGCCTCTGGTGGCGAGTGTGGACCGGCAGACCGTCTCTGTCCACCAGGATTCCCTGATGACCTTTAGTGAAGTCCAGAGACCTGAAACACCAACATCACACGTCAGGACACGGAAACAACCCGACTGAACTTTCATCCCACTACCTCAGTGATGGAGGAGACTCTGTACCTCAGAGCGGGCCGCAGAGCCAGGAAACCCTGGAGCTCAAACTCCTCCGGCAGGGGTGTGACTGAGGAGGAAACAAACACACCTTCGGTTAAAACATCCGACACTCAGAAACCACATCAGTGTCAGTCTGTGTCGGATCTACAGAAATATCAACATTTTGTGAGGAGAAATGAAGCAACACGCCAGAACAAAGTAAGTTACTTCCTCCTCCAGGTCACATCCTGTTTATCCACAGCCAGAAAATATTAAACGTTTCTGTGGAATTCTGTCGCATTTGCTGTTTGAAGAGAATGAATAAAAGTGTCTTGTGAGGTCAAGAAATTCCCTCAAGGCGTTACTGAGATATCACATTCACAAGGCCAAAACCGCGCTTTATGGGGTCACCGTGACCTTGACCCTTGACCTTTGACCCTCAGAATCTAATCAGTTAATCCTTGAGTCCTAGTGAATGTTTGTGCCAAGTTTGGCAGTGAAGTGAATTGATAACCTGATTGGTTGACTGAACATGAATCAGGACCAGCCTGTGTCCTACCTGAGGAACAGGACACGTCGTCCTCTTTGGGGTGGAAACTGTTGAGGATGGAGACGAGCCAGGGCCAAACGCTGAGACACAGGAAGAGGAGGAGTTAAAGCTTCAGGTCAGAACCAATCAGAACGGCTTAAAGACGGAGGGTCGTCAGACTTACTGCTGCCTCTTGTCGACGGCGGCCTCGTGGAAAACGCTGGGTCTCAGTTTGAGCCAGTCCAGAGAGACTTTGATGGCCGGCAGAGGACACTCCCCCATGATCTCCTCCCCCCTGTTCTTGTTGAGCAGGACGCGGCTGCACATGACGCCCAGGAAGGACACTGAGGAGACAGGAAGTCACATCAGACACCAACCAATCACAGAGAGAGAGCAGAGACTCCGCCATCGCTCCGCCATTGTTTGAGCTGCAGACTTTTTCTCCTCAAACTAGACGATCGGCGCTTTCTATCGATCCGCTGATCGTCCTTCTCTCTGCGTCTAAAGTAACGTCACTCAGTTCTACATTCCTACTGGCTCCAGTGGGCGCTGTCACAGCCAATCAGAGCGTCTGATTCAGACGCCTGCCTCAGCTGTACACCCACACTGAATGGGTTTTATTCTGAGTTTACTGTGGAGACAGAAGGATGAGAGCATTCACCTTGAACACTGCCTGAAATAAGGAGCTTAACTTATTAACAGATAAAGATAGAAATGATGATGATGATACCCTCCATCATCCTGAAGTCTCTACTGAGTGACACATATGATCAGCTGGGGGGGCATTATCAATCATTTTCATTATTTCATTAAGATACAAAGGTTAGTCTGTTGGTCTGTTAGACTGAACCTTTAATATTAAATATGTAAATCTAGAAGGTTTTAATGAGGCGATCTGTACGACTCATCTGAAGGAGATCGCATGTCAAAGTCCTCGTCCTGCTCCAACAACAAGTCTGAGCATCACATTCACTCACTGAAGAGTCCGAGCAGCTGGAACCAGCTGATCTGCTGCTCGTTGCTGTAGCTCTGCTCACTGCCGTCGGCCGCCAGGTCTCTGAGGTGGTGCAGCTCAAACAGGTTGATGACTGTGATGTGGACCAGCTGCTGAGAGCTGAAGGCTTTCTGCAGGATCAGCCTCTGCACACACACACACAGAGACACACACACACACACACACAGGTCAAACAGTGATCATAGCAGCAGCCTGATGAATGAACCGAAGGCTGGGCGTCTGCTGTACCTGGAACTGCTCCTCCAGTTTCTCCCTCAGCCCGTCCAGTTTGTCCAGACTCTTGCTCAGGTAGACGTGACCGTGAAATTTGATGAAGGCCTTGATGAAATCGGACACGCTCCACTTGGTTTTCACCTCGTCGCGACTACAGAAGCACAGAGGGAGGACAGAGGAAACATCAGACTGTTGGCTTGATCTGAACCGAGCGGTACAGGACAGGGTCTGCGGTGCTGGTACCTCTCCAGAGCCTTGGACAGGGCCTTCTGCAGGTTGGTGGAGGCTGCGGGGAAGGGGAACTTGACTGCGATGCTGCGGCAGTAGTAGAAGATGGTGGTGAGGTGGTCTCCTTTAGAGGAGGCCAGGATAGCCAGCTGGTTGTACGGCTGACCTGCAGCGGACACAGAGGAGCCTCAGACTACAAACAAGGTCTCGTTTTATTTTTCCACCCACCCTCCGAGCCTATCCAATAAGGCTACGTTAGCCTTTAGCCTAGCTTTAGCCACGGCCTGCAGGTCTGCCAGTCGGACTCACCGTTGGATGGAACCAGCTGAGCTGCGTGTCGGTAGTAAGACTCGGCCTGGCTGGTCTGGTTACGGTAACGAGCTGAAACACAAACATGGACAGAAGAAGGACCCGACAAATTAAGACTTTCCTTAAAGTCGTGGTAGACTTAAAGTTTCCTTAAAATAAAAAAGTATTGAAGCTTTTCTCCTGATCTTAGTCGAACACTGAAGGAATCACTTAAAGTCGGTTCAGCTGTGGCACACAACTAAAGTGGTGAGTTTAAGCTGATAAATGAAGAACATGAACACATCCCAGTAAGAGCCTTCCAAATGACAGCAAATCAACTGCCTCCATGGAAACAGTAGAATTTTACCGCTGTAAAATCTCTTTCACTGCTGCAAATGCCTCAACTTTGCTCCTCAACAAGGAACCTTTTAAGAGATTCCTTGTAACAGCGTCAGTACGTCCCTCAGCTGAGGACACATTAAACCTTAAGCACCAAACTGAAGCAGAAAACTTAAGGTGTTTTGTTCCCCCTGATCTTGGAGGTTTTTAATTAGTTTTGTTTCTGGTCATTTTACAGGAAACGTCCCGTTAGAAGTGAACGATCAGTGTGGGACACAAGAGTGTGTTCAAGTGTCTTCAGGGAAAACACAGATGTTGGTTCTGATAACTCGCAGCTGAGAGCTGATTATCTGCTTCAGCTCCTCAGAGGAGACGATCTGTTCTTTCTCTCTGTTTTGTATTTAGTTCAGTATATTGAGGTTTTGGACACAACAAGATATTTAGAGACTTCTGGGAAACTGAGACATCTTTCACAAACAATCAATTAACAGAGAAAAGAATCCTCTGATTATTCAATAATTAAAATCATTAGTTTCTGTCCTGAATAAAAGCAGGTGAGGTTTTCCCACCGATGTCTCCGAGGTGGACGAGGCAGTGCTGGCAGATGTAGGAGCAGGAGCTGGGCTGCGGGGTGACGATGGCGCTGGTGTTGCTCTGTTTATTGCTGATGATGCCGAGCTGAGAGGATTTGACGCGACACGGCAGGTCCACGTTGAAGACGGTGCACAGCTCCTGCAGTAACTGAGAGACGGAGAGAGAGGCCGTTAATCTGATGCTCACTTGTTCAGCAGCTTCCACCTGAGACGTGAACGTTGTGGTTTTCCTCTCCGTCCTGACAGCGGCAGCAGGTCCAGACCTTCCCGCTGCAGCAACACGTGACTCCACCATCACTGGTTCCCCTCTGTTTGGAGACAAACCTGGGCCCAGGTCAGGAGGCGACACTAAGTCATCCTGCAGCCTGGTGTCAACTGACCGGTTCTGTGACCGGACCCAGAACAGAACCTGTCCTGAAGGACTCGCCCCGCTCTGGGGAGCTGGTACTGATCCGGTCTGTCACACTCAGTGTGAAAGAAGACCCATTGTTGTCTGTTGCAGCTCATAGAAAAGGCAAAACCTTCTGGTTTATCAAACAGCTGAAACACATGGAGCCAGAACCGAAGCCTCACAGGTTCTCATGTTCAGCTCGTTGTCCGTCTGAGAACCCGCTGACTCGGCTGCTCCATTACGGCAAAAATCAGAATCCTGATTACCTTTGGTCAATACTGAGATCAGGATTATTTAACAGGAATACTCTTCGACTTTGGAAACTCAGTTCAACAGAAAACTAATACATTTAAAATAAAACAAATATAAATATCCTAAATAATATATAATATCCAAATATATAATATAAAAATGAATAAAAATAACTAAGATCAACTATGTTGTAACAGTAGTACATTTCCACAAGCCACTGAAAACGACTCACATATATTCTACATATTCTGCTCAGTCTGGACCGGCTCAAGATGATGCACCAACGCACGCTGAAAGTATCTCAATGATTTTGTTTTCATGATCAGTTTGATTGATCACTCAGTCACATGTGCCCGGACTCTCACCTGTGTGTAGAAGCCACTAGCTGCCTCCAGAAACAGCGACAGGTTGGCCTGGACCTCGCTGCGGTTGGGGTTGGCTCGGTTCTTGGCCTGGCTCTGCAGCGTGGTGATCTGGTTCTTAAATGCATGATTCCACCTGCACGGAGACACCAACACACACCTGATCAGGACCGCAGGGGACACACGGAGACAGGGAGGCTCCTCCTCCACACAGCTCTGTCTCTAAAGCGATTTGGGGTCATGTGTCGCAGGAGTGGACTCGGAGCAGCTTACAGGTCTTGCTCCACCTTCTTGTCCAGAGCGTACTCCAGGTCGGTCACCAGCATCTTCTGGTACAGGTCCTGCAGGGCCTGCCGGGACGTCCACACCTCTGCCGCCCCCAGCTTTGAATCTGCAGGACAGAGCGGAAACAGGCGTGAAGCTGCTGCAGCTGAGACATCAGCATCACCAGCGGCTGAAGCTCTAATCATTTCTGGACTTGACAGAAAAATGTTGACAGCACTGAGCGGGAGAACCTGTCCACAGCTGGAAGATGGCATCACATGTTTGTTCAGAGTTCTAATGTTGTTGGTTTATTGTTCTTTTAAAACTGGGAAAATTATGATTTAAGTTCTTTCACAGCTGCTTGTGTTTAGAAAACATGGAATATCTGAGAAGTTAAAAACCGTTCGGTGAATAGTGTCGACTCTGCAAGTCGAGCTGCAACGATCCGTCAATCAATGTCACTGATGACTGTTAATAATTTTCAGTCATTTGCATTCAACATTTCTCTGTTTTATCTTTGTAATCTCAAGCTTGTTTTCATAAGGAAAATATTAAGCAGGTGAATTAATTAAGAGAAATAATCGTTAGTTGTGAACTGAATCATTATTTATTTTGCTCTTTAAATTCACAAATAAATGATGATTGGCAGCTGAAGAAGTGAAGAAATAATCAGTCAATATGAAAAACAGATAATTACTGCTTCTTTAAATAAACAAATAAATAATTCAAACGTTTAAGAAATGTAGCATCACCTGGACAAACTGCAACTTACGGTTAATAATCAAATAATTATCAGAACAATTAAGTTTTTCAGCTGCCACATGTGAGGAGGAGGCTGCACTTGAAGAGATGATTAACAAAACTGTTGATTAATCATCATCAACCGACCAGCAAATTATTCATGTGTGTCACGTGCTGCAGCTGTTTCCCTCCTGCTGCGTGACACAGAGAAACTTCACATGTGGACTCTGTTCTTTGAGCTGATTTGTGATCCGATCGGAGACTGATCACTCCGCTTTCTCTCGATCACAGAAACATCAAACTGCATCCGATGAAGCTCAGATTCATATTTAATGAGTGTTTGGGAAGTTTGAGGATTCGATCTGAAGGGACAACAGACCGAAATCAAAGCAGCAGCCGGATGTGTGAAGAATGTCTGAGTTTCAGTTTCGACTGACGATCTATTCAATCAGTGTCAGATGTGTCAGGCGGTCCTCCGCATCAGAACAAACCCTGCAGGCTGAATGTGGTCCGCTCCACCAGACGCTCTGGCCGGTGTCCAGACACCACGAGAAGCTAAATCAAGCCGGATGGTAAAAATAAAAGATGGTGAAGCGAGCGACGAGTCTGAAGCCAAACAGTGTGGTCTGTGGGAAAACAACAATCCACCACAGCAACAGCCACAGACACTCACACTTTTAATAACCAGCGCAAATTAACTGAGGCCAATTCCAGATCAGTCGGAAACTCTTCTTCACTGGAGTAAATGTGACGCCTGAGCGAGATGACACTTTCAGACTTTCTATCCTGTCTCTTAAATCAACCTCCTCACACCACAACATGTCTGACCAGCTGATCACCTGACCTCCTTCACTTATTAAATACATGTAGAACTTAGTCTCTACTGCTCTGCAGCGTCAGTGATGAACTCTGTCTCTCTGGGTAAAACACTGGATGTAAATGTCTTGTTTTGAGCGACAGCCACAAACCCAGAAACATTCAGACAGTTAGAACAAAGAAAAGCAGGAAATCTTCAACATCATCTTTGGACTTAAATTATTCACTGAATATCAAAATGGGTCACCAAGTACTTTTCTGTTGAATGTTGCCTTGACGTTAGTGTTCAGTTAACAGGAGTGAGGTCATTTTCATTTCTTCATTTCTCTGGTCCATTCAACACCGCTTCAAATCAAAGTCATTGTTCATGTATAAAATGTCAGACACGTTCTGCTCTGAACAGCAGAAGAAGAGAGCAACAGCTGATGCTCCGGGTCTACTTTTTGTCCTTTTCATCATCGGGCCGACCGTCTGAGCTACACTCGTTTTTTCTGTGCATCATAAACAGTTTTTTGTATCATGTGATCTCTTCATTTGAACTGTGACTTTTCACATCAGTGTTTCTCTAACAAAGACATTGTGGGTCCAAACGTTGCATCAAAACATTGAAAATGTTGAGATTTCACACTGATTTTATTCTTCCACACTGAGGAAACTGTCCAGATATCAGGGACCTGGACCACCAAGTCAGTTCAGCTCAGTCTGGCTCTCTCAGGGTCTGTACCTGTCTTCACTGAGCTGCTGATCAACCGTTAACTCCGAGTTTACCTCCAGCTATGACCTGTTCATGTGACACAGGGGGAGTCATCAGAACCACGAATGAAGTTCTTAATATCATATGAAATACCTGTGGAAATTTTGGTTAAAGCAACAGCAATTCAAAGAATATAATGACACAAATAGAATAGAAGAAGAAGCAGGAGAAAGGGTTCAATTAAGAGCAGGAATGGTTAGTGGTACAGCTTTAATTGTCATTGTGTATTTGCTGTGTGTTGTGACTCATGAAAAGTCTGGAAGAGCAAAATGTTTCTATTGATCTATAAAAATATCTACTGTTCTTTATTATTTGTCACTTTATCATAAACTCTTTCGTCCGTGTGGGAATCCTGTAGAAAAGAAGATCCTGTGAAGTTAAGCTGCTCCACAGCTGGTTAGCCCTGCAGCATCTGTTACCACGGTGATCTACCTCGGTTCTCTAACCAGGTTTGAAGTAATCTAACTTTGTGACACCAGGAAACCTGAGTTACAGGCCCCCGATCTGGTCCTCAGCCACACCAGTCTTAACTTTCAGCATCTTTGACTAGTTTAAATATCTGAACTGTGACACAGGACAAGACAGAGCCTGACCAAGCTTTAGGTACCAACTTAGTCGATTAATCGATTGGTCGATTGACAGGAAAATAATCGGGAACTATTTTGATATATAATGATTTAAGTAATATCTTAAGCAAATCTGACATTTGCAGTGTCAAGCTTCTCAAACGTGAAGATGTGCTGCATTTCTTTATCACACGTGATAACAAACTGAATATCGTGGGTTCTGGACCAAAAAAAGACATCTGAGGGTGTCACCGTGGGCTGTGGGAAATACATTTTATACTATATCGTGTCATTTTACAGACCAAACATATCAAGGTGGTGCGATGTCTACGTGTATTGTAGCTCCACTGAAAGTCAGTCTGTACTCAACAGGTATTGGTTTTACCCAGCAGCCCCAGCATGTGTCCCTGTGAGTACAGGTGCCTTCCCCAGCAGCACATACACAGTGTCCATACAGAGTGAGAGAGGTGATGTTCAGACCTACCTGTCATGTCAGCCTTCAGGGCCTCTGCCTGTCTGCTCGGATGTAAACAGAGAGAGAGACAGGAGTGGAGGTTAGACAGGAACATCAGAATCACACCACACACACACCAACAACACTTCCTCATTTTTGTCAGAGAGCTAACGCAGGTAGCTGTGACTGACTGTGAAGCTGCTGCGGCCTCATTTACACATTAAACAGTTCATATCAAATGTCGGTCCGGGGGTCGCAGCGGTGGTACCGGGCTCTGACTACCACCTGGATCAAAATGCGACCAGATATACACAAACAAACCGTGAGATAGTCACCACCCGACACTGCTAACGAACACCTCTACATTCAAACCACAGAGCCCGACCGCTAAACCCGCTGCTAAACACACATTACCCGGTAAATAACCATGAGAGAGCCCGGTGTTAGTTAATCAACATCACGTTTAATATAAAAACGCATCAGGTCGTTAATGCTAACCTGACATACGCAGAAAGACGCTAGCAGGCTAAAGCTAGCTAGCAACACACACACTGTGGCGGGTAACCACCGATTTAACGTTAAATTCACATCAACTGAAGAGAACAGACGTTATATCTGTCTACAGCGACACCGACCCGTATCAAACTCTTCACATATGCGACTGAATGTGTGAGAAGAGACGCAGACAGCGGTATCGATTGTTTGTTGATATGTGAGGCTAGCTGCTAGCTGCTAGCTAGCGCCAACATTAAGCTGAGGGGGTGGTCCCCAAACCTGCTAGCTTTAGCGTTAGCAACCGGACCAAACAATCCACCCGCCGGACTAAACCGCCCGTCTCTGAGCACACCTGTGCCGCCAGGTGAGCGGGCGGGGGGCACCGCTTCGAGCTTACCGTAGATACTGGGCGCAGAGGTTCATCCTGCCGGATCGACAGACTCTCAGACAACGACTGGTCCAGAAGCTAACGCTCCTCCCGGCGCCATATTGTTCCTGTCTGACCAACACAGGGAGGGGGGAGGGGGAGGGGGAGGGTTGAGGTGGGGAGAGAGGGGGAGAGAGAGAGAGGGGAGGAGATAACAGGAAATATTTGGGATGAATAGACAAGAATACTTATGGTTAATCCCAGTTATGAGGTATTATTAAGTAACGTCTTTAGATTATTAGTATCTAAGTACATTTACTCAGTACTGTACTGAAGTATCTGAGTTATACTTTACTGAGTATTTCCATGTCATGTTAAAATTAAGATTTTTGCATAAAAGCACCTAATAAATGTTTATAAATATGATGCTTTGTTATAAATGAAAGTACACAACAACATAAAACCATTAGTGGTTCATCAATATATGGATTGACTCAAAATTATTCACCATTTATCATTGTTCAGGCAAAAATACAAACATTATATTTCAGGGTTCCAGCCTCTCAGATGTGAAGCTCTGCTCCTTGTTTTAAGAAAGTTAAATATCTGGACAAAACAAACGCTGTGAAAGTGTCTGTTCATGTTTTTATCACTAGTTTCTAAATCTTCAAAAATCAAACAATCAACTGATCAGTCCAGTTCAACACTGGACTTTGAAATGTAATAGAGTATTTATACACTGTGGTATCAGTACTCTTACTTTTTCCCCACCACTGGATGTAAGCCAAGCTTTTTTATTGTGACCAACCTTTTATTACTGTTTGATTGGTTTTACACTCCATTGATCAAACTGATTGATAACTGCAGAAAAAAGGAGCTCAGCTGTCAGTCAGGCGTCTGAGGTCTTCAGTGTTTCAGGAACTTCTGAAAGAACAAAAACAAATGAGCAGTTTGTAGTTTTTTTAATAAACATCAGCACTTTTAGTTTCAACACACTCAGGCTGAAAACATTAATCAGTTAGTTGATCAACCAAATCAATACTTATTAATTGTTCAACTAATTTTTGATTAAAAATGTCAAACATTCCCTTTTCCCTCCCGTCATGTGAATATTTGTTGTTTTGTACAAACTGAATTACAATTGGACATTTAGGGATTTTATGTGAAATTCCTTCTCAGACTGTAAAGTGTGAGTGAACTTCCTGTTCGTCATCACCAGCTCCACACATCTAAAACATGGTCACCTTCAAAGTCGTCTTCTCTGTGACGCCCCCTGGTGTCTGGACCGGTTCAGGTTCAGTCTCTCCTAACAGGAAATACTGTGTGTTAATCAACATGGTCTGCTGTGTCTCATTAAGGTGGAGGAGGAGGTGTTTCCTGCAGGACCCTGATCCTCTGACTCTTTAGCTCGTTGTATTTACGTCTGTATTTGATGATTGTGTGTGATCATGTCAGAGTCAGACACACTGATGGTAAACCTGCTCACATCTGCTCTGTGTAAACAGGTGGTGTGGACTACAGCCGTGCTGGGAGGAGCAGCAGACCACAGGTCCTGTCCTCTGGGACTGGACAAGCGTCTGGTTTATTACAGTAACAGCAGCTGCAGCACTGACAGTAAAACTGCTCAAAGTTGTGATGGTCAAAAGATAAAGTCACAGTTCCAGTGGTAGAAAGTAGAAAACGATATTTACTGAAGTATGACTTGAAGATACAGTTTTTACACATCTCTCAGGATATTACACTTTAACAATTTAATATCAAACATAAGATCAGTTTGTGAAGGATCGATCACCTGTCAGCTGGAACATCACACTGCTGCTTATAATGTGCATCAATGATAATAATATCAATAATAATACAATAACGCATAATAAATATAAACATACCAAGTAATGCCACGTGGAATAATGAGTATATTTTCAGTTAAACACTGTTATTGTTCTTGTCCTGGTTATCTCTGGATTATTTCTGTTAATATCATCACACCTGTTGTCAGGTGACTTTCAACGTTAAAGATGAAACAGATGAGATTAACCTTTATTCATCCCTCCTAGAGAAAATTCAAATTTGACGCAGCAGCACAAAGGGGAAAATGTGATAAGAAATAAAATAAGAAAAATATCATAAAATAAAAATAAATAAATAGGATAAAATAGAAATACTTTATACAATAACAATATACAACCCAATTTATTTAATTCTGTACATGTTCAATATAAAAGTAAAGATGAAGTGGTCAGATTAATTAGAAGTTAGTCATGGCTCCTGGCTCCAACACACACTCACACTGATTCATTTGATAATTTTCTGTTATTCTCTGACACGTGTGTGAGGTATGTTAGATATTATAATGTCTGAGGCCTGAAGTGTTTATGATATCAAACATCTTTTAATGTTGATTTAAGATGTTAATCTATTCATGCTCAGGCCGTGTCTTTTATCTGGTTTGAGTATTGTCTTGTAAAGCAGAGAAGTGGCTCATAAATAAAGTTATTGTTATTGTTTTGACTCCGGGGTGAAGCAGCAGTAATCTTCCACACCGGGGGGAGTGTCTCTTTAACGGGCTGACGCCGCTTCCTGCCGCAGACTCACCCCCTCGCCTCTCTCTCTCTCTGCGGCTCAGAGGCGGCTGCTGAGCTAACAACAACCGACGACCCGGGAACTCAGAACCGCACAGGACCAGGACCAGGACCAGAACCGGCACCGGACCGGGACATACGTAGGAAAACAGAAGCAAACCAGAAGAAACCATGACAGAAACCACCAAGACCCACGTCATCCTGCTGTCCTGCGGCAGCTTCAACCCCGTCACCAAGGGACACATCCATATGTTCGGTGAGCATCTGCGCCGGGGGGGTGGGGGGGGGGGGGGGGGCTGTGTGTTTCTGGAGGATGGGGATATTAATAATAATCATCAGTCTGCATCAGACCTAGAAATGACGGAAATGTGAATGCGCTTTGGCGCCGCGTCTCGTCGCTGTCCAGCAGGGTGGTGCTGAAATGGGCGACGGCTCCACAACAAGATGAAGACAATAAACCCTAAACAGAGTAGTGACACAATAAGAACAGCATTTAACCCGGGTCAGCGCCGTCTGGACCCGTGACGGGGAGGTTAAACCCGGGAGTGTGCGTGTGGAGCCGCTGCAGGCCTCGGGCAGCGTGTGGCGCAGCCCGCAAATGAAAGCAGCTCCACGGATCCTCCGGGATCCTGGATGTGGGCTACAGACACAAACACGCCGCACAACACTGACTGAAGCCTTCAGGCTCCAGCAGCGACAGACAGACAGATTCTGTCTCACTGTCCTATCTCTGATGACAGATGTTTTTACAGATGTGTCTGGAGTATTCACTAAACACTTCACAATGCCTCATGATAGTTGTAGAGAACCTCCTCATTTCCATCTCAAACTCCAACTAATTTACTCAATAATAATGATTGCATTGTTTTTAACAGGATGATTAATGAACTGTCATATATGAAGGTCGATGAGCTGCAGTTTTCAAACAGGTCAAATCCTTTAAAAGTGACCACATGACATGAAAACATCCCATAATCTATAATCAACTAAAGCAAAAATAAATAAATAAAACATGGCTTTCAAACTGTAAATTTCAATTTTCCCTTTAAATTCCATTTAAATTGTGAAAATGATCTAATAAAGAACATTATTCACCCATGAATTAAATCCAATGGCTGAACTCATGAATTCCCTCCTGAAGAATGAAGCTTCTAAATGAGAAATACCTGAGATGTGACGTGGTACATTTTAAAAACTAAATGAATTATAATAAATACAGATGAAGGAAGAGAAACACTCACAGTATAACATCACCACAAACTAAACATGATCGCTGAGTCTCAATAAAAACAGACTTCAGTCATTTCTCCAGCTGACCAGAGAAACTGATCCATAAACAGCTGCACTGTCTCACTGAGGAGGGGAACCTGATCAATAATCAATAACACAACACAACAATGAGACTAAAACGATATGTAAGAATAAGTGAAGTAAATGAAAGTGAAAATGAAAGTCGTCTACAGACACAGGACGTCGTCGCTCGTTAGATAAACCTTTAACATCATGTGATGTCGTGCGGCAGACGTGTAAACATAAACCATCAACCTGATTAATAAACTTCACTAGTGATGTTGTTAGTGAGTGGTTACCACTGACCACAGCTGGCCACACCTGGCCACAGCTGGCCACAGCTGGTCACAGCTGCCCACAGCTGGTCACAGCTGGTCACAGCTGCCCACAGCTGCCCACAGCTGGTCACAGCTGGTCACAGCTGGTCACAGCTGGTCACAGCTGCCCACAGCTGCCCACAGCTGGCCACAGCTGGTCACAGCTGCCCACAGCTGGTCACAGCTGGTCACAGCTGCCCACAGCTGCCCACAGCTGCCCACAGCTGGTCACAGCTGGTGACTCCTGAACAGGTCAAGATTCAAAAATAGAAAATTAGGTGAAGTTGTTTTTATTGCATTTTAATGCTCAGATCTGAATTAACGTTTTAATATTTTTCATTCATGTAATATTCATTTTAATGTGGTCAAAGAAAGCCTGTAAAAGTATATGAAAATGAAAATGCAAATTGGTTTATTGCATTTTTATTTGAGTTTTTACTCAAATAACATATGTGGCATATTGTGGAATTACATCATGGTTTGACTCGAGGCGCCTCAGGCTTCATCACAGACTCCGCAGGTGACATCACAGAGCAGGAAGTGCTGCTTTCTGTTTCAGTACAAGCTTCAGCAGAGAAACAGAAACATTATACAAGAAGAAACAGTCACAGTTTGATCAGTCTCAGGAGAGACTCAGTGAAGGGAAGGAAAAACATTAAGGTATGACATCAGAGATGACCAGGGATCATCAGGTCAGTGATCTGGTTAAACAGCTTCAGAGTCAGAGACTTCTTATGTGTTTGGTTTTAGTTTCAGACTGTCTTGACCCGACCGTTCCGTGTCTTTGGGATCAAACCACATTATCATGATCCGATAGGCTTCCTTCAACAGCAAACACACAGTCAGCAGGTTTCAGGCCCAGACTCCAGGACGGAGGTTCAGAGTTGGACAGAGGTTACTTGAGTTCAGCCGGAGGATCTGAGGCAGTGTGTGTGGCCGTCAGAGAGCAGGTCTGTACAGTGTAGTACAGGATGAAGTACTTACTGTTGAGCATGTCTGCAGTTCATATTTAGAAGATGACATCAGTGTGTCGTCCAATCAGGAGAGCTTCATGTTGGTGTGTGGGTGGAGCAGCTGTCAGTCACATGGTGTCCAGCTGACTCATCCTGACCTTTCACACGTCATCCTGGGATTTATTACAAACTACATTAATGTCTGATATGAGCTGATGACATCAAAGAGTGTGGGAGGAGTCTGTGGTGATGTGTCAGCTGTTCCTGTTGTGGACACACACCCGCTGAAAAGATGATTTGTGGTGACGGAGAGATGGAAGTGTACCAATCAGACCAACAAGTCAACACTAGAGTTTGGCTGTTCGGTGCACGGAGGACAGATCTGATGAAGGATTCACCAAGTCTCTCTCTGAATGACAGAACCGGTTGTTCTGGGTGTTGTAACTAACACCTGTTAACCTCCAGAGCTTTACCTCTGTGTTTCACTATGATTGCTTACCTCCTCCTCAAAGGGAGTGCATCACTAAATCTCTGAGGGATGTAGATAAACCCATAAACAACAATATAACCATCAAATCCAGATGTGTGATGGATCCTTTAACATCAGCAGCTTACCCAAGGTTCACATTCTTAACATCAACCAAACCATAACCAAAGTTACCAACTACAACTGTCACGGCTTGGTAGGTTCAGGAAAAGATGGTGATGTGGGATAAAATAAGTACTTCCTCAACATTAGACGATCTTTGTTGTCATGGTTACAATAACAACAATGAACGGTCATGGATGAGAGAAACAACATGGGAGTGGAACACGGCTCTCCTGTGTCACGTTCATCCATCCTCAGTCTGTCTTTACACCACGTCACCTCCTGTCATCATCACTACCGCCACTAGACGTCGCCTAGCAACAAAACCTAACTAACTTAGTACATGTAATAAAGTATTATTACATGTGTTAACAGTCAACCAGCAGCACTGAGCCAAACGCCGGCGTCTCAGCTTCAGTAACAACAACACTCGGTTTGTTTTCCTTCAGCAACAGACTGAAACTTTGCCAAGAAGTCAAATAAAAACTCTCTTCATCAATCACTCCCCCCGCTGTAAGAGCAGGTCACCGCCACCGTCGCCGTGGTGACAAACTGTTGGGTAGTCTTGGCTGTTTAAAGAAAAGTTCATTGGGAATCCAGACGGAGCGCGGAGCGTTTAAAACAAAGACCGGCAGCTGGTTTTCCCTCCTCAGACTGTGAACAGGGTTTAGATCCAGTCTGAACCTGGTCCAGCTCACAGAGAAACACTGCGCAAGTCTTTGCCTTATCTATGATCCTATCATATCAATCGATCAATCATAGATCAATCATAGAGCAATCATTGATCATCTGTAAAATGTCCGGTTTGAGTCTCATTTGTTTTAATAACTGCCTCTGAGGGATCATTAACAAAAGTGTTTCACTGAAGAATTCATGTTAAATCACTTTGATAGATGATAATCACTGTAAATCCTTATTGATCAGGCTTCAGCTGCCGGAGCCAAGGAGTCCTGCTGACTCAGAGCTCGCTTTGCTTTTGTGTTGTAAACTCTGTTCATCAATCATAACCTTTGAAACAGAAAACTTTATCGTAAAGTTTTTCTAATCCTGCAGCAGAACTTCATTTCCCAGCATTCACCTCACAACGTCTGAGGGAAGTCTATGAAAATATGAATCAAGCTCAAGTTCAATCGACTTGCATCTGACCCTGCAAAGAATAAACACTAAACATAGAGAACGGGTGGTGTGTGCAGGTACACTGAAGTTCACAGTATAGATCTATTGATTACTGATCGATAACAATCATTGCAGAGCCGGAGGCGCGTTGTTTTCAGGTTGTCCGTCTCGTTCTCGTGGACACGACGCCTCGACAGAAACTCTTGGTACAAACATTCACTTGGACTCAAGGATGAACTGATTAGATTTAAATGGTCAAAGGTCAAAGGTCAAGGTCAGCGTGACCTCACAAAGGTCTCATTTCACACAGATGGTTGATATGTCGTCTGACTCTGGAAGAAAGGGATGTGACTGGAGCCAGTCTGAGCGCAGGAGGAGCTGATGCTGGTTTTTCATCTGTTCCTCGGTCCGTTCTGTTTCTGTGTGTTTGCAGAGAAAGCCAGAGAATATCTGCACAAGACGGGGCGTTTCATCGTGATCGGAGGAATCATCTCACCGGTGCACGACTCCTACGGAAAACCTGTGAGTACTGATGGAGACATCACAGAGACGACAAAGCTCATTAACCAGGGATTTCCAAAATGTCAGAGTGTTTGTGTGAGCGGTCTGAAATCCCAGATGAGCCGTGTTCAGACAGCAGAGCCTCTGAGCAGCAGCAGAGAACATGCTGCTGCTCAGAGGCTCTGCTGCTGTTTTCCACTCTGCTTCCTGCAGGAATTAATGAAGGTCTTGTCCTACTTTTGCTCTGCCTGCCTCTACAGAAACACACAGCATGAATTATAGATGCAGCAGAGACACAGGATCAGGAGCAGAGCGTCAGCTGCAGCTGATGCTTTATTCACGCTGCAGGTTATACGCATCAGTTATGACCTCGTTAATGTGTCGTCAGTACCTGATACAAGAACCTGACTCATCCACCTGTCGTCACAAGCCAATACATCCTCACTGCTGACTTGTTTAAAGACACCACTGGTGGCGCTATGGAGCAAAGCTTTTAAAAGTGGGTCTCTGTTCGTTCTGTTTTTGGTATCATGCACCTTCTCAGAGATGCATATGTATGAGGACACGTGGCAGTTCAGTGTTTTCCTGGGAGGCTGCAGAACCGCATTTCTAGCACCTTCCTTTTTCGCAGCAGCGCCACGGGGCAAACAGGAGTACAAACATGCGTGTGCTCCAGGCCAGCACGTCGTATGGAACAGAACAGGCGCCATTTTAGATCCAGTATCCTGTTCTAGTCTCCTCGTCCCAAATCAATAGGTGCTCTGTACACTCACAGGAAATGATGTCGCAACATATGACGTCGATGGTCACCCACCTGCCGGCTGCTTTGCTCATGTGATTTGGGATTTCGTCGTGTTTGCGTCCCGACTCAGGCGACAGGGAAATTACTTCCAACTTCCGTTACTGTTTTCACAAGATTGAAAACACGTCGGCAGCCCCTCCCCTTCATCCTACATATCCAAGATGGCGACCATCCGGGTACTTGTAGTTCACTGAACCCACTCATCTACTCTACATAGCAAGCGTGAGTATGTATCATGATGATGACGAGTGAGGTCAGGTCAGAGGTCAGAGGTCAGGTGGTGACCGGCAGAATTTAGCGGGAAAGCCGACATGATGAAAACAAACATTGGAGCAGCAAAGAGAAAAACGAAGAAACAAAAGGATTCGGACAAACAGACGTAGTCTCTACTCAGCTAGCTAGCATTAGCATATAGCCTGGAGAGGACCATGCTCGCTAGGGACGTTAGTAAAAATAATTAAACTAATCGATAAGAAACTCAATATAATAAGAGATTTAAGATGTTAGAAATAGATTCAGACCCTAAGAAAGAACGCCTGCAAAAATACAGCTAAAGAGCTCAGGAGTCGCTGACACTGGATACAGGGAACATTTATTAGTTGTTACAGGTCTACGAGTCCTTGAACTGTCACAGGACTGTTGGTGCTTGGCCGATGTGTTGGTTTTGTAGCTGCTGCCTCGGGACGGTGTTGTTGTATCTACAGGTGATATTGACCTTCAGGTTGTGATCGTACGCTGTAGCCTGTCAGTGTAAATCCTGTGTAAGCTACAGGTGTTTACACCAGGTGGGAGCCTCTGCTGAGAACCTGTGACTCATTACAGCCCTCAGCAGGTGATGTTTCAGTCAGGTGGTAAGACTCGGCCACAGGTCCGGACCACTCGCCCTCAAACACCCAGTCTGTCCCTGTGTCTGGTTCCTGCATGAAGCCAGATGTGTGGTAAAGTCCTTCCTCATAAAATAATGTACAAAGGCTGTTTTGAAGTATTTTAAACACATTGTTCACATTGTGCACTGTCAAATCCTCTTACATGGACACAAAGACTGAAAGCAGAGAAGAAGAAGAAGAAGCTGCCCCTCACAGTTACCATGAACATCTGCTCAAACAGCTGGAGCTGAGCAAAGGTCACGTTGTCATTTGTCAGAGCAGGTTCACGTCTGTTGGGGTCAGCAGAGCGTCACAAAGGTCACATGAACACACACACCCTGCACACCTGAGCACACCTCATACATACACAATCCGTGCACCATCTGACTGTTACACACCTTCTTGTTTTCATGTTGTCATAGCAACAACAACAACCGTGTCCACAGCGAAGCGGTGTCCTCGTCCTGTTGGTTTACAGTGATGTGTTCATGTAGCAGGTTAAACCTTCGCTCTGTGGTCTCCAGATGTGCTCATCCACACCGAACATCTGTAGACTGACTGTCCCTCTGTGTCTGCAGGGCCTGGTGTCCAGTAGACATCGTCTCACCATGTGTCAGCTGGCCGTCCAGTCCTCTGACTGGATCAGGTGAGACCACTTACTGGGACTTACTGGGACTTTTCTACTGGAAACGTCTTTCTATTCCCTCACCTTCATTATTCCAGATGTTCTAGTTCAGCTGGATAAAGTTAGTGTCACACACTTGTCACGCACCAATCAGGTTTTAACAACATGTCAATCAAAAGCTGACAGATGTTGGAGGTTCATAACACCCAGATTAACTGTTAAACTCTCAATAACTAACAATGTTTCATTTCTGAATTTCACCTTTTGATTTTTTCTTATTTTGTCATGAATATTTAATGTTATTGAGAAAAACTACTTCTCCTGACAGGCTTTTAATGTGAAATATCTACAGGAAGTTACTGATTGAAAACAGTATTTAACCGTGACCCACGTGTTGTGTGTGCAGCCTGAGTGAGCGTTAACGTGTGGTTGGCGTGTTGCAGGGTGGACCCCTGGGAGTGTTACCAGGACACCTGGCAGACCACCTGCAGCGTGCTGGAGCATCACCGCGACCTGATGAAGGTGTGGACCTTCCTCTCCGTCACAAAACATCCTCACGTTCAGACTTTAACACTCTTTCCAAGAAATTAAATTAAATATCAAAATAAAATACAAAGAAAAAATACACATAAAGAAAGTTGATATGTACGATGGAGTGTAAGTGTCACATGAAGGAAAAAACATCCGAAATTACAAAGTCGTACATTTGGAAATAAAATCATAATATTTCAGGAAAAGTCAAAATATCATGAGAATAAATTCTCAATTTTACGGTAAAATCCTAATATTACCAGAATAAAGTTGTAATTTTAGGTTGTTCAGAGGGAAACATGGAGCATCGAGTGAAGCTCTACTGTAGGTTTCACTAAAGGAGAAACTGATGAAGATGATGATGAAGATGAAGATGATGATGATGATGATGATGATGATGATGAAGATGAGGATGAAGTTGATGAAGATGATGATGATGATGTTGATGATGATAATGGCGATGATGATAATGGCGATGATGATGATGATGATGATGAAGATGATGATGATGATGATGATGATGATGTTATTTTTGTTTTTTTCCTCAGAGAGTCACCGGGTGTATTCTGTCCAACGTCAACACGCCATCCACGACTCCTGTGATTGGTCAGCCACAGAACCAGACTCCACCCATCTACCAGAACCACAACAACATGAATCACAAGCCGACCGCCAGTGAGTCACACACACATGAACATCCACAGGAAGGAAAGTGCATGATGAGGAGGATGATGATGATGAGGATGATGAGGATGATGCTGATGATGATGATGATGATGATGATGAGGATGATGATGATGAAGATGATGATGACGATGATGCTGATGATGCTGATGATGATGATGGTGATGATGATGATGATGATGATGATGGTGATGATGATGATGGTGATGATGATGATGATGATGATGATGATGATGCTGATGATGATGATGATGATGATGCTGATGATGCTGATGCTGATGATGCTGATGATGATGCTGCTGATGATGATGATGATGATGTTGATGGTGATGATGATGATGATGATGATGATGATGATGATGCTGATGATGATGATGATGATGATGATGCTGATGATGATGATGATGATGATGATGATGATGATGCTGCTGATGATGATGATGATGATGTTGATGGTGATGATGATGATGATGATGATGATGATGATGCTGATGATGATGATGAACCCTGCCTCCTCTTCCTCTCTCTGCGTCCCTCTCTGTTCAGTCAAGCTGTGGGGGAAGATCAGTGAGAGTCTGGGGAAGATCTGCTGCGCTCGCCCGCACATCGATCGCTTCACCTTCGTCGGTAAGTCGACACGACGCTGACCCAGGTCTGTAGAGACACAATCCATCCAATCCCAGGGAGTTACTGTATATACATGTATGTTGTTGTACTTGTATATACTTGCTTGTGATTGGTTGGCAGGTGTCTGTTGACACCATATGTGCAGAGACCTCAGACAGACTGTTGTTGTTGTTTTGTTGTTGTTGTTTACTATCTTGTTTATCTGGAGCCTGGAGTGTGTCACATTCCCTCTCACACTTTAACACTGATACTTAACTGACAGACGAGTCGGCGTCTGCCACACAGAAATACAATTAAAAGTCCAAACCACAGAGCAGCAACAGGAGCTGTGACTGGCTCCGGCCAATACAGAATCAATAATATATTTCAACATGTTTTCACACATTAAACTCATCTCCTCTCACTTCCTGGTTGGATCAGGCCTTTAGCCCCGCCCACCACCTGCTGGCTCCAGGTGGACAGGTGAAAGAGCAGAGAGCATCAAGATGGTGAGAGGAGGAAACATCAGAGAGACTCAGTCAGACCCAGACTCAGAGGACGAGTCTGAGACCAGAACCAGAGACTAGCAGACGGGTCAGAACCGTTAGCATAGTTAGCATCTTTTATTTATTTATGTTGTTTGTTAGCTTGTAACTGGCAGTAGCTGACACAGCGTTAGCGGTTGTGCTAATGCTAACTCTCTCTCAGGTGTATTTAGCCCCGCCCCCCGTCCCCACCAGCTGACAGGATTGGTTCCTTGAGTTTGTGACGTATGAAACCCTGAATCTGTTTCTCCGAGACTGTCATTGGTCGAGGGTTAAATTATTGATTAACTGATTATAATTCAACATTATAAAAGTATATAATATCTGTGGCACACTTCAGCCTCCGTACCTGATCATATCTGAATGACGTGTGCTGTGTTTGATCCGTCAGATGAAAATGCTAACCTGGGCACCGCCATGAGGTACGAGGAGATCGGTGAGTATCAGGTCCTGGACGGACTCAGTGTTGTGTCCTCTGGTTTCCTTCCTGCTGTGTCTGAACTCCTTCTGGTTTGTTTGTTTGTTTGTATCCAGTAAACATGTTGTTTACTGAGGACGTGTCTCTTTCCTCCTGCCTGTTTGTCGTCTGTAGAGTTACGCATCTTGCTCCTGTGTGGCAGTGATCTCCTGGAGTCCTTCTGCATCCCTGGCCTGTGGAAGGACAGTGATGTAAGCACACTGTAGCCCCGCCCCCACCCACCCTATAGCCCCGCCCCCTCAGCTCTTACCTCGTCGTAATGATCGACAGGTCATTTCGATGTTGTTTACAAAGAAAAATAAATCGCTTTCTCACCATTAGTGGAGGAAACATCTGTTACTGAAGTTAAAGTAGTTTTACCACAGGGATAAATATATGTACATGTATGAAATATACGTACATGTAAAGTAAAAACATATATGTAAAAATTATATATGAAACCAATTAGACACTGGAACCACTTCATATATTGACATATATGTCCAGCCCATACAAACATGTATGTTTATGTATGTATGCTTATATTGTAGACATACAGTCTGTTACATAAATATATATCCATCCCAAAGCCTGTCAGTATATGTTGATATTATATATGTCAATATAAAAGATAGACACTATGTTTAGAATTAGAAAATATATATAAACATTTGCTTTATTAAACTTTAATTTATTAATTAAATATATATTGTTAACATATATGGTCACATGTTGCCGTGGGTATTTCATATGTTATACACATATACATCCTCTGGATATATGAAGAGCTCTCCTTATAGGTGACATATATGGAAACATCACTCTTTATACGAGGACACATATGTCATACACTACATTATCATATTATCAGCAATAATATAAAGGTCGGCCTCAATAACTGAGTGTCATTAAATCTCCATGGTAACGCTGAGCAGAAAGTGAGGAGGTCTGAATCCTTTCTGACGCCACTGTTTAATAATGTGACATTATAATCAATTTATTGATTATATTTCTCATCTAAATCTGCAAAGTAACTAGAGTGATTATAATGTGCAGTAAAAGGTTCAGTATTTTCCTGCAGACTGGAGTCTAGAAGAATAAATGTTCTTAGCTACCGCGCTAACAAGTGAATGCTAACGGTCAGGGTCAAAATCAACGGCTGGGATGTTTGAAACATTCTCTCTCTGATGGAAGAAGTGAATGTTCCCACCAGTCACTGTAGACTTTCCTAACTCCAGAGTTCCTGCTGTGAGTGAACAAGCTGAGGCGTCGCCCTCACGCTCAGACTCGTGTCGCTCCAGCAGATTCAGACTGAATCAGCAGCGCCGCCTGCTGCTCACGACGTGTGTGACGTTAAGAGTCATCGCTCAGGAAACCAGACTCTGTGATTGGCTGGGGAGGACTGCTGTCAGCAAACCCTCCTGAGATGCAGAGCTGAACATGGAAGATCCGGTGTTTCACCGTGAAGACATTTACCTGGTGTCACACCTGCGCTCACCTGATGAGAGACTGCCGCTGTCTGATGAGCCACACTTAAAAAAAGTGTTTGGGTCCAAGTCCAATCCAGTTCAGTCACTCATGAACTGATGCTTCCATCAGTTCTCAGACTTTAATGAGAAAGATTTCTGGGTTGGAGGATCTGACACAACCTGGCAACCCAGACTCATTAAAGTCTCGTAACACCAGTAAATGATTGATTATCCATTAATTAGTCTGTTAATTACGGCTGATAAACTCTTTATAAATTCAGCTTCGATGTGACTGTGTTATTTGAGTGAAACTTTTATATTTAGTCACAAACTGCTGTGAAGTTGCCGTCAGTCCTTGTCCAGCTGCTGGCAGAGCGTGGACTGAAGCTGCTGCTGCTCTGCTTTCAGATGGAGGTGATCGTGGGCGACTTCGGGATCGTGGTGGTTCCTCGTGACGGCGCCGACACAGAGAGGATCATGAACCACTCCTCCATCCTCCGCAAGTACAAGGTCAGAGCCGAGTCACACTCAACCCTGTGTGAGAGACACACGACCTCTACGCCGTCTGACCTGTGTGTGTGTGTGTGTGTGTGTGTGTGTGTGTGTGTGTTTGTGTGTGTGTGTGTGTGTGTGTGTGTGTGTTTGTGTGTGTGTGTGTGTGTATGTGTGTGTGTTGCTGTTTCAGGACAACATCGTCGTGGTCAAAGACGTGATGAATCACCCGCTGGCCATCGTCAGCTCCACCAAGAGCAGGTGAACCTTGTTACTGACACAGACTCAACACTCACCTGATAATATCATTTTTATTCATGTCGTTCCCATCACTGTGATTCGGCGCACAAAGGTTCATGTCCAGGAAGTGTTTAGCCTAGCTTAGCTCACTGTTAGCTTAGCTCACTGTTAGCTTAGCTCACTGTTAGCCCACTGCAACACGGCTGGACACTCAGTGACCTCACAACAAGACAGAGGGCAGATCACACGAGAGATACTTTATTTATCCCCTAGTTCCTATCATTGTCTTCACACAGTGATATATACAGTACATATATATTTTGTATTTACATAAATGTCCCCCCCCCCCCCCAGACTGGCCCTGCAGCACGGGGACGGTCACGTGGTGGACTACCTGAGTCAGCCCGTCATCGACTACATCCTGCAGAGTCAGCTGTACATCAACGCCTCAGGATAGAGACCAGAAGCTGAACCGCATGAAAACAGGGGGAGTGAGGGGGGGGGGGGGGGGGGGTCGAGCTACCTACAACCATCATCATCTGTATGAATATAACCCCCCCTCCCCCTCCTCCCTCAAACTAAAACTTCCTTGTCCGTCTTCTGTGTCAAACATTTACTCTTCTTTGAGCTGTGGCTTTCCAACAGGAGCATCACTGTCCCTTCTGTCTGTGTCATGTGACTTTACCATCGGGGGGGGGGGGGGGGTATCTTGGGATGAGGTGGAGGTGTTGGAGAGGAGGTATGGAGCTAATCCCTAAGGGCTGCAGGTGTCATTGATGTAATTTTCCACTGCAGTGGTGGTGGCACTGTTCTATCTGTTTCTGTCTGTATTAAGTTGGGGGGGGGGGGGGGGGGGGGGGGGGCCATGACACACAGCTGGGCGTGCTCAGTGTGACGATGGCAGGTGGCTGTAACAGGACTCACCTGTGCCTGTGTGTCAGAGCCGCTGGGCGTCATGCAGGAAGCAGGAAGCAGCAGGTTGCTTTACTGCAGCTCCCTGAGTTTCAGGCTCCGCCCACACGACTCCGAGCTCCTAAAGCAGACCTTCAGGAACTCTGCTGGACCCGCCCACACCCACGGTCTCTCCTGATTGGCTCTCCTCAGCCTGGACTACCAGTGGTGAATACAACATGATGATGAATGACAGTGTCACTGACCTTGTTGTCTTTGCAGCTGTTGTTCACTTACATTCTCAGTTTTAATGCTACAACTGTCTCTGCTGTTCCTCCTTCAGAGGAGACGATCTACTTCCTGTTTACACCTGCTCACACATGCTCAGTGCAGGTGATGGTCATGGACGGAGATGGTTTCTGATACGGAGCTAAAACACTGATTGATTTGGTTTTAAAATGAGAACAGTCGTGTGGACGAAGCCTCAGCTCACCGTTTATTTGATAGGACTTCACTCTCATCCAGCTGTTCTCAGAGAAACATCTGTAAACAGCTGCTGGAGACCAAACACAGAGCTAAAAGAGAGGGAGCACTGGACGGAGAGTCACGGGCCGGTCGCACAAAACACCTTCAAGTCTGACACTTTAGTTTAACGTGTCCTCAGCTGAGGCGGTTCCTGAAGGTGCTGCACAGTCTCTTACAAGGTTTCAGGACAACACTTCACATATTTAACAGTAATTTAAGTTTGTTTGCTGCTGTTAGCAAGTGTCTCACACTCCTGTTGTTTTGGCGGGAACTTCAGCAGGTGAACTTTGGTCTCAAGGTCTTTTGTGCAACAGTTGAACTGACTTTAAGGGATTCTTTAAGTAAGAGACTAAGATCAGGAGAAAACCTGAAATACTTAAGTGAAGGTTTTAAGGAAACCTTTAGATGACTTAAGGGTGATTTGTGCATCAGTTTTTATTTTAAGGAAACGTTAACCCAGACTTTAAGGGAAGTGTTAAGGTGTTTTGTGTAACTGGCCTCAGGGTGTTGAGGGATCAGGGTTCTGGTTCAGGGCGTGAAGGAGGTCTGACGTACGGACCTCGTCTCTAAACTCTCATCTGTGGACGTTTAATCCACTGTGCTTCATCAGAGCTCAGCATATATTAAACTACAGGTTACCATAGCAACAGTACAGCTGCTTCAGGCTTTGTTAGCAGTTAACCAACTGTCAAACTAACCCAGGGGTTCAAACGTGGACGTGGTGGCGACGATGATGATGATGATGATGATGATGATGGGAACTTTTCTAAGACACACCCTGTGTGTGTGTGTGTGTGTGTGTGTGTGTGTGTGTGTGTGTGTGTGTGGGGTTGTTTTGTCCTCCTCGGTTGCTCCTCGTAGACTGCATGCTTAGACTGTTTGGTTCTGGCATGAATGTTTATCACTTGGTAGAAAATGATCTGTTGTGATCGTGTTTGCAAAAAAAAAAAAAAAAAGTAGATATATTATAAATATGAATATAATATACAGTGGAGATCATCGTCACCCACGTCTGTCCATTTTCTAATCATCCTGTAAATGTACAGATCAGCGCCTCATCTGTCCACAATGATTTGGTGTGTGTGTGTGTGTGTGTGTGTGTGTGTGTGTGTGTGTGTGTTAGGTTCCTGTCAGTTGTACCTTGTAGCTGAAGATGAATCCTGTTTTCTGTATTAATCTGCCTTTTGTTGCTCTGACTTCTTCTTTTGATTGTAAACTGTGATGCACTCTTACAACTGAGTCGTCATTTTTGTGTGTGTGTGTGTGTGTGTGTGTGTGTGTGCGCGCGTGTGTGTGTGTGTGTGTATGTGTGTGTGTGTGTGTGCGCGTGTGTGTGTGTGTGTGTGCGTGTGTGTGCGCGTGTGTGTGTGCGCGCGTGTGTGTGTGCGCGCGCGTGTGTGTGTGTGTGTGTTTACAGATCAGGATGAGAAGTTAATCTAATGTTATTGATGCTCAAATGACTTTAATATACGAGTAAAAACTAGAAATTTATCAATTTAAAAATGTAACGTATGTCTGAAGTATATTGACAAGTTGTTAATTTAAAAACAGTTTGTTTTGTTAAAATTATGACATAATTCAGAGATAATATCTTAGAATTTTTATTTCTATTTCAAAGTTTTAATTTTGGCAGGATTAAGCTTCCATACAACTGAACATGTGCTCATATAGAAATACAGAGAAATTCAGCTCTTATTGGACAAAGTGATGAACATTGAGGCAAATGAAAGTGCAGCAGCTTTTATATGAGAGAGTAAAGATACATATAAATATTCTGGAAACATCAACGACAAATAAAAACACTGGATTTTGAAAAATATAAAAACTGAAACTGTACACATATAAATAGACTTCTCTTACAGTCACACGTCAGACATTAACACTAGACGACCTGTAGGGGGCAGTGTGGTGCTGCCTGAAGAATAAACAGGTTCACTGGTTGGTTTGTGCAATAACATTAATATAATTATTAGTTCAACAGGACAGTCGCTCAAAAACTCTTGAAACCAAATTATTTCTGCGTGGCCACTGTGAGGCAGGTTTCTCCTGTGGGTCTGGACTCAGGGCTCCTCGATGGGGGGGCTGTTGAAGCAGCCGCCGGGGATGGATCTCAGGATGTCCTCCAGGTTAGCGATGTCGCCCAGGATGGTGTCGATGTCCCCGTTGATGCCGACCAGCCTGCGACGCATGGCGGTCTCCTGCTGCTCCATGTCCCTGAGCCGAGGCCTCAGCTGATCCTGCACGTCAGTCTGAGCGCGGGCCAGAGAGGCCTCCAGCTGCTGCAGCCGGTCCTCGTCCACGGTGCCGGGCTGGTCTGAGGAGGAGGAGGAGGAAGAGGAGGAGGAGGAGGAGGAGGAGGAGGAGGAGGAGGAGGAGGAGGAGGAGGAAACAGTCATGGAGGACCAGGGAAAAGCATTTACTTAATTTCATAATTTAACAGGCATTAAAAGTAGGATTGTAAAAAGAATTTATACATGAACGATTAATCATCAATAAATACTTCAGATTTAAAAATGGATTTACAAAAACTGAATAAAACTCATTAAGTCAACCATTTATAAATACATTTATTAATTCATCAATAAATAATACAATTTTAAAAATGGATACACATTCCTGGATTCCCTCTTCATTCCTTTGAGCTAATCAATTAGTTTGGTCTTTCAGCCTCTCCAATTAGCCTTTCTGTGACACTACTGAAAAAACCTGATATGACTGGTGAGCTCTCCAACCAATCAGAGGGCTTGTTACATCTCATGGCCAGTTGGGATTGTTGAGCCTTTATCAGCACTGAGTGTCACAGGGAGGCCAAATGGCTAGCTAAGCTAATCGATTAGCTTTTCATCCTGGAAATCACTGAGTCTCTCGTTCAACATGAAAACAACGGCTTGTCTCTCGCTGTTGCTATGACGCTCTGAAGACAACATGACATTAGGGAGCGAATGTATGTTTAACATGATGCAATAAGACGAGTTCAGTTCATCTGCTGCAGCTGAACATCCTGAAATAACGTTTAAAGTCCAGGGCCGGTCGCACAAAAACACCTCAAGTTTTCTACTTCAGTGCGACACTAGAGGTTTGAGTTCTCCTTAGCTGAGGGAGTTACTTAAGGGTGTGAAGCAGTGAAAGAGATTTTACACCAGTAAAATTCTACTGTTTCCATGGAGACTGTTGATTTAGGAACATGTTCATGTTCATCCTTTATCACCATAAACTCAGTCGTGTTCCAGTAAAGGCAGAGTCCGAGGGACCTAAGGTCTTTGACGGTTTAACTGACATAGATAAGGAGAAAACCTTGAATATTTAAGTGAACATTTTTAAACGTTTTTATTCTATGGAAATCCTTAACTTAGACTTCAAGGAAAATCTTAACTTAAGGTGTTTTGTGCAGCTGTTTTTATTTTAAGGAACCCTTAACTCAGACGTAAGGACAGTAAAACCCTGTACTCACTCATGTTGGCCAGCAGGTTGTTGATGTCTCTCAGGGTCTGTCCCACGGCGTTTCTGGCCTGTCTGGCGTTGTTGAAAGCTGCAGCTGCTCCGACGGCCGCCTGCAGAGGAAACATTCACACCGTTCACTTTATGTCCGACAGCGTGTCTTTACCTGACGGGTCGTCTCTGGGTGGACACTTTACCTGTTGAGCGTCGTCCTGCAGCCTCCTGGCGTCGTCCAGCTCAAATTCCAGGTCTCCGACCACATCGACCGCCTTCGTCCTCAGATCCTTCGCCTCCTTGTTCAGTGCGGTGGCTTCGTTCAGCAGACCGGTGTGAGGCGGCAACGATCCAATCGTTCCCTGGAGAACAGAGACACCCGGTCAGCTCAGAGCCCAGGGCCCACACCAGAGTCAAGCCCTTCATATGAATATGCAACTCACTGACACTAACTGAATGTCCAGAACCCACATGTTCTGTTTGTTGCCTATCAGTTTATTGATTAATCATTGATTAAACAGGTGACTGACTGACTGACTGACTGACTGACTGACTGACTGACTGACTGACACGTCTCTGGTGGAACAAGCAAAACAAACATTTGAATATGTCAGTAACAGACCTGGAGTTGTTGTTTCGCTCTCTTTTCTTTAGGCTAACAGTTTCCCCCTGCTTCCAGTCTTTGTGCTAAGCTAGGCTAACACACACACCGTTTTCTACGGCTGGTTTTTACCTCCAGACTGTTGACCAGGCCGTCCAGCATGTTGATTTTTCCCAGTGCACCGGTATAATCTGTGGACACTTCATCCAGGAGGGACAGCGTGTGATCGTTGTTGCGACTGGCCTGCTGGATGGTGGCGTTGATGCCGGGGAGACGCCTAATGGCGGCATCAGCCAGAGCTCTGCTGCCGTCGATCTGCTGGTCAACCCTGAGGAGGAGGAGGAGGAGGAGGAAGAGTCACGTTCAGTCCAGAGTTATAAACAAAGGAGAAAGTTTAATCTGCCAGTCAGAGCGTCGTGTACCTCTCAGGGTGTCGAGCGCGACGTCCAGCTCCTTGGTGTTGCTGTTCATGAGTTGCAGGGCGCCCTCGGTGTCAGCCTTGGCAACGTTGACTCTGTCCAGCAGCTTGTTGAAGTCCTGCAGACACAGACAGGTGTGAATCAATGTGACACAACAGAACTGAGACCAGACTGATTCAGGGTCAGCAGTTTAGGGTTCGGTCTCATTTTGATGCTTTTACTTGTATTGTGCTTCTTCCGACTGAAGAGCATCTGCATGTTCTCATGAGACACGTGAGCCAACTGCTAACATGCTAGCCAGCAGTTAAGCTAACTAGCTTATTGAAACTGCTGTTTATACTTAATGAGAGCAGTAAGGAGCTAATAGTGAACTCTCCTCTGGTTCCATATGCCCACTATATGGCTTAGTCCTCTGTCCGAGTCTGGCCCGTACACCTCCACATCTGGGCTGATTCTGGCTGCTGCTGACAGCTGGAAGATTTTGTGTGTGTGTGCCAGAACTGGTCCAGATGTGGAAGTAGCATCAGACAATCATGATGTATATGGGCCAGACTCGGGCTGAGGAACTGGGCCTAGACTGGGCCACAGGAACACGAGTGTGTGGGCCAGATTTATTTAGAGATTGTGTTTATGAAAGTTGAACTCTATGCGAAAGGTTCTCCAGTGTTGGATGAGTTCTGTCTGTACCTGCTGGGCGGCTTGGCCCTTGGCCAACAGGTCCCTGGCGGCGGCCATGTCTCGCTGCACGCCGCCCTGCAGTGCCTCAAAGCCTGCGATGTTCTCGTGCGCTACACCCTTCATACCGGCAAACCTGGAAACCATGGCGTCCATCTCCCCCTGAGCATCATGGGAAAACACACAGACGGTCTTACACAGAGGAAATATGAACTTATTCTGTAAGATCATCTTTCTGAAACCAAAGAACAGATTTCGACGTCTACCAGCAGCCGTTACCTTCAGGGATGCTGGGAGGTTTTGCTCCATCTTGACGATGTTTTTCAACATGTTGTCCGCCATTTTGCTCTCACCCTTGGCGTCGCTGCTCAAACGGATCGCGTGGTTCTCCATACCCTTCACCCTGGCCGAAGTCTGGTCGTACCTGAACGCACACGGATATCATCAGTTCAACGACATGTCGAGGGAGACGCTCTCATGGACAGAGTCTTGTATCTAACAGTGTTTGAACAATCATTTAAATAGACGCTACTCACATTGTCTTCAGATCTCCGATCAGCTCTTTGACCTTGTTCTCTCTGGTCATGAGAGTCCGGACCAGACCCAGACTCTTCTCAGAGTCGCTCAGAGCCATGTTGGCGGTTTGCTCCACAGCGGTGGCCTTTGTCTGATGTCTGGAGACGGACAAAGAGGAATTATTACTGCTGACAGCAGTGAAGACACAAACATCTACTGTAATGTATCAGTGACACCATGAGATCAGTATAATGGACTTACTTATCTGCCAGGCTGGTCGCTGTCTGCACCAATGAAGACAACAAGTTTGGACCCAGTGCAGGAGCATCTCCAAGAGGAAGGTCCTGACAGGAGGGAGGAGAGGAAACAGGTTATAACCACAAGAAAACACCATCATTTTCTAAGTGTGTTTCTGGATCTTTATTCTGAAGGGTCATTCTTAGTTGGCATTATAGGTAATTACTGTAAAAATTGATGGTGTCATTTATAAAATGGTGAACACTTCCTGCCATCCAGGGTCAGTGTCATGTCTTACAGCTGATCTGAGGTTCCTCTTGGCCTCCTCCAGTTTGCGTTTCATCTCATCCATCAGAGTCTGGACCGTTTTCACTTCCGTCTTGTAGGTTTTCTGTTTGTGTTTGATGTCGTCGGCCGTGTCGGCGAGGTTTTGGATGTCCTGTCCCTCGGCCAGCTGACTCCTGCTAATGGACGACAGGCGACGCTGCAGGCTCTTCTCCAGGTCTATTGGACACAAAGGAAGTGACATCATCAACGTCCTCTTATCAGATTTGTACGACTGAAGTGTGTTCAGCTGCAGTTCTTCACACATCTGAAACTCATACTTCCTGTCTCAGGTAACTGATAAAGAATCAATAAGTGACATCAGTGACAAAGCGTCGTCTTACCTTCGATCTCCTCAGTGTCATCCTGCAGGTTGTTCACCAGCCGCTCAACGGCTCTCAGAGCAGCCTCCATCTCGGCGCCGTTGGCTGGACTCAAACCTCCGTCCATGTCTGAGAACTTAGTCTCCAGATCCTTCAGTCTGGCAGCGTACGCCTCCATCTGACGCACAGGAAACAGGTTTGGACAATGTTAGATACTGTGTTTTCAGCATGTCCTGGAGCTCTGCTGCCCCCACGTGGCCAAGCAATCAAACTACACCTGGAAACTGGAGGAGTTAGTTTAATAGAACCAATCAAAGCGCAGTGTCATTTAAAGAAAGTTTTCACAGCTGTACCTTTGTCTTGATGGGGCTGAAGCAGGCGGGGCAGTTAGATCGTTGGCACCTCAGACCCTCGAAGCCCGGTCTGCATCGACAGCGACCAGAGTCATCACACTGTCTGGACTCAGAACCCTGGACGTCGCAGTCACACGCTGGTCCACAAAACAAGAGAGGAGACCACTGTTAGTGACTTTACAGATCCAGGATCCCGAGTTTCTCAGGTTACTGTGTTAAAACTATCAAGTTTCAAGTTCTCCAGTTGAAATTTAACCAACTTCATCTAAAGATATTGAACCATTTTTATCCACGTTAAACTCCCATATGAAGATGGTTTCAAAATTACCTTTATGAAAGATTTCAGTGAGTCAAATCTGGAAATATCCAATTCGATTTTTTTACCGGTAACAAAAGGTGTTCCACAAGGATCAGTTCTAGGCCCATTCTCCTTTACAGTCTACATCAATAACATAACATAAGATTGTCTCTTCTCTAACCGACTGTGATGTCTGTCTTTACACAGATGAGATAAGATAAGAAAAACCAAGTTCAAGAGATGTTGATTTGACACAACTTCAAGAGTCACAGACTATAAATATGAAGGTATTTGTCTGGATGAATCATTTACTGGACCTCAGGACCAGACCAAACTTGCTCTACTAATTCTCTTCTCCTTCAAGTCCCGAGGAATTTCTTTGAACTTGGAAAATCTGCCTTCAGTTTTTGTTCCAAACACATGGACACACTCAAGATTGACAAACCAGCTTCCACTTACATTTGCAGGCGTCGGCGGCTCGGCTGTGGTAGAAGCCTCTCAGACAGGACTCACAGCTCCAGCCCTTCGTGTTGTTCAGGCACTTCAGACATTCGCCGCTGCTGCGGTCGCAGCTTCCCGCCACGCTGACGTCCATGTGACCGTTACACTCGCAGGGTCTGCAAGGGCGCCGCAGTCCAGCGACTCCTGCGGGGTCTCCATAAAACCCCTCCTGACAGGCGTCACAGCGAGGACCTGAAGGCCGACGCAGACACAGTATCATCAGTGAACGAGCAGTAGATGATTGTAGAGCCTTGTTAGCATCTACACTGATTAATCAATTAATTCCAAGACCTAAAGCTAATCATTAGAGTTTCCTCAGATTGGTACGGAGGCTCATTCAGGACTGGAACATTTCACCAACTCATCACATTCATTTCTGATCCAAAAAGCATCAAACAGCAAATTAAATATATTTGAGTTAATATTAAATAGAAACATCTTTTGTCTTGTTTAGCAGTTCAGGGCCGGTCCAAGACTGTATGGGGCCCTTGGCAGAATTTGACCTGGGGGCCCCCACCACCTTGGCACCACCCACACTATTGATAATTGTCAGAGCTTGATCATTCACACACCTTCTGTAAATCCAACACACCCATTCATTTAAGTATGGATATTAGTATAGTATAGATTACCATGACATCATGTATCACAAATAAAAAAAACATCACAATGAGCAAGAGGAGCCGTGGGCTACAACCAGAACTGGGTTTGTTCTGGAACGTACCGGTGGTTCCGGTCGGGCAGTTGTCACACCGGGGCTCCAGTGAACCAGCGGCCAGTGAGCAGGACACTCCCTCCGGACAGGGGCACTTCACGCAGGTCTGGAGCTGCCATGGGTCTCTGTACAACCCCTCGGGGCAGTGCCGCTCTCCGGGCGTCTCGTCGGCAGAGTAACAGTCTCCGGTCTGAGGGTCACAGCTGCCTCCTCTGCAGCTGCAGGGCTCGCAGGGGCTGAAGGCTCCGTCTGCGGGGGTCCTGCGTCTGAAACCGGCTGAGCAGCGTTCGCAGAACTCGCCCTCGTATCCAGCGGGGCAGCTACAGGTCTGAACCCAGCCGGCCGGGACGCCGTCCCCACGCTGCGCCGACACCAGCTGCACGTTGTCAAGGTAACCACGTCCTGAGAAGACACAGTTCATCACAGTTCATCTACTACTGACCACTAAACACCAGGATCACAAACATCAGATATGAAATGTGAGTGAATGAGCTGAAGTCATGAATCAATCCTTCAGCATCTTGTTGGTTTATAAATGTTGGAACTTCAGCTGTTTCTAAAGTGGAAACATGATGTTTTGTAACCTCAGATTTAGTCCAGGGAGTTTCCCCAGGTTATTGAAAAGCATTTCTCTTCTTGTTTTGGGGCCGACAAGGAGGATTGCAGTTTTGTCCTCATTTAACTTTAAGAGGTTTTTGCTCATCCATTTATTTATTGCTAGAAGACAGAATGAAGCTCATAGCTGCAGCATTATTCAGCAGAGATGTACAGATCTGTGTCATCCATGTAACTATGGAAACATACAGTACAGAGGAGAAACTCACCGTTTTCGCCGAAGGTCGCCCGGATCTTGATGGCGGTGAGGTTCTGGAGGAGCTTCTGGAACTGGAGGGAGGAGAGCTGAGGCCTCCACCTGCTGCCGGGTCGCTCGTCCAGTCTGTTCGTGAGACAGAAGACAGAGTTTCACACGTTTTTACTCACGGCCAGGCGGTGGACGTCATCCAACAGTGCAAGTATCTTGGGACAACAACTGACAACTAACTAACTTTTGACTCAAACACTGCTGCCGTTTGTGGAAAGGCCTGTCGGCGTCTGTACTTCTACCGCAAGCTTAGACGTTTTAATGTCGACACCTGTTTTCTGAACATGTTTTATTCTTGTTTTATTGAGTCTGTTTTAACCTTTTCATGTATCTGCTGGTTTGACACAAATACTTTGAGATTTGAGCTAAAACCAAAACCACAGACAGGTGAGTTAAACTAAACTCTCCTGCAGCCGTGGATCTATGCAGCTTCAGCTACCTGTGTACAGGTGTAATTATCCGTCAAGATTTTGTGTTTTATGGTGCAGGCGTTGTGTTCCTGCAGCATCACTACTGAAGTCAATCTCATGAGCCTCAGCAGCTGCAGATGTGTTTCTACTTGCTCTGATTCCAGCAGCAGGATTCCTCCGCTCTGACAGGAATGTTCCAGTCCAGAGAAAAAAGTCTTGAAGTATCAGCGAGGCTGAGCTCAACCTGTGGCGTTTAATTTAAGCTCTGTGAAGCACCAGGCGGGTGGAGCTCATCACGTCAGGAGTGGTAAGTGAGAATAAAAATGTGTGGTGACGACGGATCTTCTCTCTCACCTGAAGCTGTACTTGATTTTCTGTCCACAGGGGACGATGGACCGAAGGTCGCCCAGGGAGGCGGAGACTCTGAGACCGGCGCCCTCCAGGATCACGTCATTGGTGGACGGGTGTCGGACGCCCCGGTCCAGACGTAAGGAGAAGGAGAAGTTCTGACCATAACTGAGCAACTGGTTCCCCAGGTAAGGACCTGTAGGAGAGGAGACACCTGGTCAGGAGGAGGAGAAGAGGACACAAGGAAAGGAAAGGAAAGGAAAGGAAAGAAGGAAAGGAAAGAGAGAACTGGGTGACAGCAGCAATTATGAACGAAATGAAAAAGAGAAAAGGAAGAGCAGGTGATAAAAGGAAGATAAAGGAGGCGGGGTTTATTCTCACCTGGGGCGTACAGGTAAACTGGCAGGCTGTTTTTGGAGATCACCTCCAGGTCCCGGTGTGTTGGTGACCATCTGAAATGAACGTCACTGGGGGTGACGCCCTGAGCCGTCGCCACTGTCCAACCGCCAGGACCTGAAAACACAACACACTTCACACACTGCAACCACTTTTATTTTGAAATTACTCCCCGACTCCCCTGTTAACTACTGAAGCTGTCTCTGGTCTTTTATTGTGAAGAGGTAAACGGTTACCATCGGTGAAGGTGGAGGTGATGTTGTGGATGGAGTAGCCGGATTGTGCAGAACACTGGCTGCTGTGGCCGTAACAGAAACATGGCGTCTGATTCCCAGAAACCTCTCTGCTCTGACGTCTGAAAAACACAACAGTTAGTGTCGGTTGAAGTTAAAGTGCTGAAAGGAGGTGAAGCGTCAGTTTTAATACTGAAAGGAGTTGAAGCATCGGTTAAAGTTTTACTACTGAAAGGAGTTGAAGTGTCAGTTAAAGCGCATTAACTGAGTGTAGATTATTGTAAAGAGTCTGTGGATGTGAAGTGCTCTCACCTTTGCGTGCAGCCGTTCGGTCCAATTGGTCCATCAGGGCAGCCGTCACATTTCCTTCCTGTGACTCCTTTTTTGCACCTGCAGCGCCCCCTGCTGTCACATTTAGCACTGACAGAACCTGAGGGAGAGGACACAGGTTTAGACACCCAGCAGCAGCTTCTCTTTCCCAGCATCGGGGACAGGTATGTCGTAGTTTCTCACCTATGGAGTTGCAGCTACAGGGCGTGCAGCTCAGTCCCGCCCCCTCCTGGTAAAAGCCGGCCTTGCAGCGCTCGCAGTGGCGGCCCTCTGTGTTTTCCTGACAGTCGACGCAGCGGACCCCAAAGGCGTCCCGAAGGCAGTGATGAGCTCTGCCATTGCAGTTACAGCGCAGGGCAGCTGAGGAGGACACGGGAGTCAAAATCATTCTGTTTATTTTGAATTGAATTTAAATCATTTATTGGACATTTCTTCTTGCTCCTCTGGTTGTTGATTCTTTGGTGCGTAAATAAATTTACAATACAACACATAATCCCTGCTAGCGCCCCCCAGAGGCGGCAGTCTGCATTACAGTTACAGTGACAACTGATGATGGAGGGAGAGGAAAGGGGATTGTCCTTTGTTGAACATGAATATCCTCAGTAGATTTGAATATGATTTATATCGTGTTATACATTAAAACATAATAGAAATCTGAATCAGAATCACGGTCTCTTTTCCACTGAGCTGTAACATGACCAAACAGAGTGTTACAGATGTTTACAGAGGTTGAGGCGCCTCGTTTGTTCTGTGGTTTGTTCACAAATCCAAGAAAGTGCAGCCCCTCCCACCCTGAAGCCCTGCAGACATCAGGGTCCCGCCCAAACCAGCCGACGCCCAGCGTGAGGAGACGCCACTGAGCCGGGATCATCACTGACCGACTCCACCAGGGAATTAACGCCTCGTTATAAACTGATGGTTTCAACAGGCTGCTGCTTGTTCCTGCTGTTAACAAAGAGCGGGAACTCCATCGTCAGCTGAGACAGGAACATAAACAGCACTTAGTGGTGAAGTCATGTAATCACAGCTCAGCCACATCAGCCTGTTTTCAAGTGAAATTCATTTCCTCGTTTATGGAGGAAGAATCTCAGACATTTAAATCCAAAATCTAACAAATCAAACTCCAGGTAACAAGACGCAGAATCATGTGCTATTGGATTAAATATTGATTCATGTCTTTTCATTATCAACTTCATTTGTGAATTCTCATCTTAATCTATAATCATACATTTTTATTTTTGATCATTAACCTGAATCAGTGAAGTAACTTGTTAAATGTCGTGGAGTCACAGTTGAAAGATGTTGGTTTATAAAAGCTGAAGTTTTTCTCCACCTTCAGTTTTCTACTTAAATCTGACACTTAAGGTTTGATTTCTCCTTAGCTGAGGGAGTTACTTCAGGGTGTTGCACAGAATAAGTTAGTTAAGGAAAAAAGTTAAGAGATTTTACAGCGGTACAATTCCGCTGTTTCCATGGAGACAGTTTGTTTATATTAGCTTGTGACACCTGTGATCACGTTGAAGAAGCTGCTGTCTCCTGATGGAGCCTCACCTCAGTCAACTTTACGGTTTCACTGACTTTAAGTGATTCCTTACGTTTAAAACCTTCAATACGTAAGTGAACGTTTTAAAGAAACCTTGAGGAGAAGACTGAAGGAGCAACTCTTTTTATTTTATTTATTTTAACTCTTATTTTAAGGAAAATTGAACTCAGGCTTTTGTGTAACCAGCCTTTGAACACTGAGTAATTTACCTGTCCACAGGTGTTCGGGGGGGGGGGGGGGGTTAAGGTGCGTTTGTTTGTCTAAGTGTCTGGACGAGGTCGACTGATTCAGAGGTCGGTGCAGACTGTAGCAGCTCAGTCATGGTGGATACACTGTGACTCACTGTGACTGGAGGTAATGTACACCTGAGCGTTGCCGCCGGCGACTGTGAGCTCAGGTATAATTGCTTTGACAGGACAGTTTCCAACATGTGGAACATCCTGACATGACTCCGCCCTGAACACACAGAAGGAAACTTTGAACCCAGAGGGAACAAAACACACCAGAGCCCCGCCCACAGACGCTTCCTGTGACATCATAGCCTCACGCAGCAGAACCTGCCCACATCTGGAAACACATCAGGTGTGTTCTGGTCTGTACTGGAATCATCAGACTAACCTGGCTGCTGGAGCCTCACCCATAGGTGAGGGAGGGGCTGCAGGGGCCTCACCCATGGGTGCCTCCCTTCTCTCTGTGTCTCTTACATTGAGCTGCTGTGACGTCTCATTAAAATATAAATATCATATGTAACATAATTTAATTAGTGGTAGATTCTAATTAAAGTGAAACCTTGTTAGTTTAGTTTAGAGTTTCTATCTGCTGCTGATTCTCTCCTGTCTCCAGTTAAACCAGCTAAAACAGAGCAGCTGATCATTTCCTACAATTAGTTAAAAATATACAGATCAAAGACAATAACAACAGCAACAACAACAAAAATAACAACAACAACAACAACAAACAGTCAAATAAAGGCAATTAACAACAGATACTATTAGATGTAAATTAACACAATTATTTCTATTCATTAAACATTATTTTGTAAAATAAAATCTCTAAATTAGACTATTGAAGTAAACCAAGGTTAATTTTAGTTTATAATAAATTAAATCTCTCTTTAATGAACCACATGTGCCTCTTGTTTTTGGAAGAGATCTTGACAATTTTAAGAATTGTTTCTCTGTAATTAGTCAATTTCTTTCTCTGTTTCTGCTGTTTGTTACAGAGCTCAGGTGAGTGTTTCCTCTCGGGCTGAGCTCAGGTGAGTGTTTCCTCTCGGGCTGAGCTCAGGTGAGTGTTTCCTCTGGGGCTGAGCTCAGGTGAGTGTTTCCTCTCGGGCTGAGCTCAGGTGAGCAGATGGAGCAGAGTTTAAAGATGCTGAGCTCCTGCAGCTCTCAGATCAAGTAAGAAGAGCAAACACTTACTGTAGTGGTTGTATGTGGCCTGGACGGCGCAGACGGCAGACAGAAGTCCACACAGTGAAATCCAGCTGCTGCTCCTCATGTCGTGTGAATCTTTAAAACCAGATCAGTGTCAAATCCTCAGAAGCAGCAGATAAAACTCCTGCAGCTCCTCACAGCGTCGCCTTTTAACTCCTCTCCTGCTGCAGGTCTCAGCACGCCGCACATACTCACTTACTCACATGTGATTCACACACACACACACACTCAGTCAGAGGATATGACGGCTGCAATGTGTGTGTGTGTGTGTGTGTGTGTGTGTGTGTGTGTGTGTGTGTGTGTGTGTGTGTGTGTGTGTGTGTGTGGGACAGTGCGGGGCGTTGTTCTGGACGTTTACTGGGACTCTTCCATCACATTTCCATATTTCTGACACAGAGACGTTTCACAGACTTGAATTAAAAGTGTGTGTGTGGCCGCGAGGTGAAAACACTCTCTGTTCCTCACATGGAAAATATCTTCAGATTGAAACTCGTCTGGAGAAAAGTTCAGACTGAACGGAGACAATCAAACATCATGAGTTTATGACCATGATCAGCTGTAAAACACCAGAGTTACACCTGCTGTGTGAAGCTCTACTTCATTTATAAATCATTTTTTAAGGACTTTGTATTGAATGTTTATATTTTATCTTTATAATCTACTTGCTTTTCTCTTTTCTTCGCTGAGGGAGCAACTGTTGACCTGATTTACCTCCTGGGGATCAATGAAGTTTATTGATTCTGAGAGCTAATGAAGTGTTAGCAGCCCCAACACCACCAGTACACACATTAATAATGATCAATACATCTCTCACATCGATCAATCAATGTGTGTGTGTGCGTGTGTGTGTGTGGATTGTCTCCATTTGTAAACTGTATCCTGAGGCTGTGACACACCCTGAACCTCAGACACACACTTACTCACACACACACATTATGATCCATCAAACACACCCTGCCACTACCTGGATACACAGTCATACACTTTCCCCACCTCTGATCTGCACAAATACACTGCTGCAGGCGCACACACACACACACACACACACACACACACACACACACACACACGCCGAGTCTGCTCCTGTTACCTGGCCGACACCACACCCTGAACACACACGTTATCAACACCTGCCTGGACCTCAGAGCTGCATGTCTCAGCTCACTGCAGTGAACTCCAGTACACCATGTAATATACCACATATACGTCCCTTTATTATTATCACATGTATACATCCTCTGGATATATAGCTAACTCTACCGGTAACAGAAACTCCAGAGACTGGCGAGGAGACGCTACAGTGACGTCAGCACGTAAACGGTCCGTCACTGCTGGTGATGAAAGGTGATGTACTCTGAGTAAACGTGTTACTGCGGCACATTTTTAAAAGGGGAAGAGGAGGGTAAAACATCTGATATGGGGATGATAATAATAATATATGATAAAAGTATTAAACAACATCTTATATGTACATGGAGATTTCCAGCATGTGATCTGGGATTGTAAACAACAGCATGTGTGAGATGTTGTGTGAAGCCAGACCAGCAGCTGCTCTGTGACCAAGAGGAGAGAGTTTCAATTGTATTCTGAACACAACAAGTGGCCAGGGGACGTTTCAGAGAAGAGAGTCATGTGGTCAGATTTGTGGCTGGACCGCAGCAGCACTGACCCTGACTGACTGACTCACTGACTGATTCACTGACTGACTGAGTGACTGACAATAAAATACGTTTTTCTCTGTAGAAACGTGAATGGATTCACTTTATTGACGGTGTTTGATCATAATAACGTAGTAAAAGTCTGTAAAACAGCAGTTTTTCTCTGTGGAAATATTAATTAATCTTTCTGTAATTTTATTGTTTTTACACTTCATTTGAATTTGGATGTTTTACTTTAATTTTTATGTTTTTTTTTTGGCAGCTGCCAGTCATATTTTCATATTTTTTTGGATTAATTTTTTCCAGGCTTTTGTGGCTTTATTGATGGTGAAGTAGAGAGAGACAGGAAATGGGGGAATGAACCGGGGCCGACTGCAGCCTCTACACATGGGGAGCTACTCGACGCCAATACTTTAACAGCGCATAGTGAAATGTGTATATTTTTACATAGTGTAACATGTTGCACGCATATATGTTAGTGATGTACATTTAATTTATACATGCAAGTTAACTGAAACAATACACATATAAATGCTCATTTTGACATATATTATTACATAGAACACACTAGTTAATTTTTATGTGTTGACATTAAATATTTAATTTATTTATGCAAGTTTATTAAAAGAACATAAATGTTAAAAAAAAAAAGAAAGTGTTTTTGTTTTTCTTATTAATTTCTCATTAATTTTAAACATGTTTAACTTCCCATTCTGGGAAAGTCTCAGTCTTTTATATAATATCAACATATACTGACTGTGGTGGATATATATTAATGTAACAGATGTCTACAATAGAAGCACACATACATACATTTATATACTTTTATAGGCTAGATCATGTCAATGTATGAAATTATTACAATTTCTCATATAATGTTTTACATATGAGCTTTTATTTTATATGTGCTTATATGTCATACATGGAAACTCAATCTATGTACATGTATTACATTTACAGTTTAAAGATACTGAACTGCAGCAGCTCAGTTTTTAGTCCTTGTTTAATAAATAATATAATGTAACAACAACAACAACAACAACAACAACAACAACAACAGCAACAACAGTAGTAACAGTAGTAACAGTAGTAACAGTAGTATGTCTCCAGTCCGCCGGTGGCGCTGTAGCAGCAGTGAAGCGGTTTTCTAACCGGAAGTAAACAGTAACAGGACGATAACAAACCAGCGGAGCGTGAAGTCTGAAGCACTTTAAACCGTCACCGACACCGACTGTGAGTAACTACCCACCTGTCTGACCGTCAGTAACTACCCACCTGTCTGACTGTCAGTAACTACCCACCTGTCTGACCGTCAGTAACTACCCACCTGTCTGACCGTCAGTAACTACCCACCTGTCCGCCGCTGAGTTTGTTAGTCAGGTCGTGTTACTGGTTATTGGCGGCAGAGACAGAAACTCAACGCTAGTTAGCAGGAAGCTAACGTTAGCTCAGTGAGCTAACTACAGAGGGAGGTTCACTCATTGATTCTGCTAATGTTAACTTATATCAGCTCCGTATACTTCTTATATTTAAATTCCTTTTGACCTTTTTAATAATATTTAATTCGTCTGTAACTACAAACCAGACTCTGTTGAAAAACCTCGGTTAATAACGTGAGAGTCCTTCTCTGAATAATCCGTCTCTTCACATCACTTTGATTTACAGCTGAATTAAACTCGTGTCTCATGATCTTTCGCTTCTTGTTTCTATCCCGAATCCACTAATGAAGATTGTATTTATTCCTAAAATCTTTCATGATGTCATGAATAAAGTTGATTATGTTCCCGGGTGAGAGAAGAAGAAGAAGTGTTATTCTCTGTAGAGTTTGGTTGTGCTTTCATTCTGACAGTAAACAACAATTTCTTAGTGAAATACAGACCAAGTAATATTTACAGTAATTTGTAGTTTTAGTGTCTTTTAAAGAAGCTGCTGTCATCAGTCACATTTTAATCTGACTCCCATTCCTCTTAATGAACTCTGAACCGATCATAAGTCACTTAATGAAGTGAGTGCTGGTGTCGCTCGCTGCTGACTGACGGGGGGTGCTCTTGGTTTCTTCAGGGGTCTACAGAGGAGGAAGCTCCCTCACCCGTCAGCCCGTCATGGCGGACATCAAGAACTTCTTGTACGCCTGGTGTGGGAAAAAGAAGCTGACGCCCAACTACGACATCCGAGCTGCGGGGAACAAAAACCGGCAGAAGTTCCTGTGTGAGGTGAGTGTTCTCCGTCACGTTCTGTCAAACACCGGTTTGTTCTGTCTCACCCTCAGCTCTCCTCCGCCCAGGTCCGAGTGGACGGCTACAACTACATGGGGATGGGGAACTCCACCAACAAGAAGGACGCTCAGACCAACGCCGCCCGGGACTTTGTCAACTACCTGGTCCGAGTCGGAGAGATGAGCGCAGCAGAGGTCCCAGCTCTGGGGGTCAGTGCGACACAGCTGCTTTTAATGAAATCTGACTGGCTGGTTTTAATATGAGATCTGATGAAGATCCAGGGAAATATGAAGCTCCGACGGGACGCAGCTTCCAGGGAGACGATTTATTTATTTATTTGGATCCATCAGTCGTAGTGACCAAGGTGCAGCTCCTCTCCCTGGGCTCCACTCCAGTAAACATGGCTTCATAATGCAGGAGAATGTCAATTAAAATCAAAGGTAGATCGTTAGATGGATGGATGGATACTTTATTATTGATCTCCTAGGGGAAATGAATGTGTCCAGTAACTCATTGATAATAATAATAATAATAATAATAAAAACAGTTCATAATAAATGAACAATAATGATTAGCTCAGTCCACTTCCGTTGGCTTTTATTTGATGCACTTGAACACACCACTGGGCAGTGACCCAAGTGAGTAAGGAGAGAAATGAATTGTTGCTGTAAGAATTACAGTAATATATTTGATATATTGATTTATATTGATGTCTGTAATGATATATGTGATTGATAGACTCTCCCAGGGCGTCAGCTCTGTCGGTGAATGCCACAGTAACTTAGTCAGAGTCTTGTCACCAGGTGAGCGCTCCAGACGCTGATCAGCCTGACGGAGGAGGAGGAGGAGGAGGAGGAGGAGACGGTGGCTTCGGGAACCTCCCCCCCAGCGGTCCTCTGCCTCCTCACCTTGTGGTGAAGGCTGAGAAAGGTAACGCTGCGATCATTTCTCTAAGTTCAGAGTTCAGTCATGATAAACGCTGACTCTTCTTCTTCGTTGGTGTCAGACGAGGACGGTGTCAGCGGGCCGGTTCCTGGAGTGACTGGACTGGGTTACTCAGGAGCAGGAAGCTCTGGGTGGGGAGGAGGAGGAGGAAGAGGAGGAGCAGGGGGAGGAGCTCAGTGGGACCGAGGAGCCAACCTGAAGGAGTACTACGCCAAGAGAGACGAGCAGGAGGCGCAGGCGGTACGTCCTCCTCCCTCGGCTGACTCTGAGTCAGTCTGAGTAGAACCTGATCAAACTGCCTCCTTCTCTTTGTCCTGATGTGTTTCGTAGACTCTGGAGTCGGAGGAGGTCGACCTGAACGCCAGTCTCCATGGTAACTGGACCCTGGAAAACGCCAAGGCCCGTCTGAACCAGTTCTTCCAGAAGGAGAAAACCAGCGCTGAGTATAAATACAGCCAAGTGGGACCAGACCACAACAGGTCTGGATCAGAACCTCACGTGCACTCTGACGTGTCACAGTCCCCACAGACCGCTCACCTGCTCTGAGGCCGTTCCATAATTATTGATCAGCCCATAGAATATAAAAACAACAGATTCTTCATCATCATCATCATCACAACATCCTAAACTCCAGAGGAAAACACTCGCATCAGAAAATGTAAAATATTCAGTTTACAGTGAAGGTTTGAGGTGTTTTGATAGTTTAGTGATTTAATATCTACATTTTTATTGATTCATTTTCTTTCAGCCAATCGTGATGGTTTGAGCTCCAGTCGGCAGCTTCCTCCTGCTGCTGGTGTCTGGTTTATTCCCAGTGTAGAGGAGCTGTTGGTGTGATGCCTTCAGGCGTCTCTGTCTGTGACGGGATGTTCCTCATCACTGAGTGATGGGTTAATTACTGTTAGTTTCTTACACTGGAGGTTTTGAGTGTTTGTGTTACTGAAGAACAAGTGTAGAGAGAAGGTCACAGAGGTGAAGTACGGGTTGTTGTTGTCGAGGTTCTATGAGCTCAGGGAATCAGAACCTTTAAAAAGGCGTTCCTGTGGTTCTACAGAACCCTGATGAGGCTGTGAAGTTCTTCAGAAACTGTCCTGATTTTATTCTCTGCTGCTCGTTGTTCTTCTGCTTCAGACTCTCAGAACCTTTTATCTTCTCACCGTGTGACGGTTCATTGAATCTAGAACGAACGATGAGTCGCCATTAGAGCTGCACAATTCATATCAATGCAATATCCAAAATGTTAGCATTAGCATTGTTAGCAGCGTCAGTGTTGTGGAGCTACAGATCATGTTCTCCAGACGTAAAGAGATCAGCAAAAATCACATCATCATCATTTTTATTTTTCAGGGAAAATGAAATGGAAAACATTCGATTCCAACAGAAATCACAATATCTGTCAAAATAATCACATGGCTTTTCTTGGTGTCGTGCATCTGTAGTCGTTATAATCCACGACGTCAGCTCGGAATCTGAGCTTCATTATTCTACGTCGACTGACGGTGTCGACGCGTCATTCAGATTTTTCCGGTGCTCAGGACGTTCCTGTATGTTTTTCTGCTGGACTGCTGTGAACCCAGAGACCTCCGGAGTGTGTCGGCTACACCAGAGAGATCTCACTGCATCTAACACACACACACACACACACACACACACACACACACACACACACACTGAGCAGAGAGCAGCTGAATCCTGGTTCAACACAAAGTCTGAACACAGACGTTAAAACTAAACTTACAGACACCAGCAGCTTGTTCAGGCGTCTCGTCTGTTTCCTGGTTGATGTCTACAATATAATAACGGTCTGATGGTCAAAGACTGTCAGGTGACGTCAAAGAAAACGTGGCCTCTCCAGAGCCGGTGTTTGGTTTGTCCATTCAGGGCCACTGTAGAAACATGGCGGCTCTGTAGTTGTGACAGTCAGTGTCTTGACTCCTGTCAGCTGCTGTGTAACGACCTGAGGGAAGAGCTGCTTCACCAATCATCATCCATTCAGTACATTTAGTCTTTAGAAAGGGTTGATCTCACTGCAGAACACTTTGTTCTGCTGTAACATGAAAACCGTGATTGTGCAAAGAAAAAAAACAAAGACTGATCCTGATTTAAACCCTGACCGACATTCAGCTGGTGAAGTGGGCCGGAGTTTAGAGACTGAACGCCGAGGTGACGCCAGAACTCACAGCCACACTGAAGGAAGACATGGGACAGCGTTTAGGTGCACTAAAGCTGTCCCATGGGTGCAGCTCAGGGCTCAGAGGAGTCTGGTTGTGATTTCTGGTGTCACTGTTCACCGCAGGGCAGAGAGCAGCCGGGAGGCGGCAGAGTCAGAGCTGTTGATTGGTGTTTATTAATCCTAAGTCTGGCAGAAAAACATACAGGCTTCCTCCTGAGAGCGCGGCAGGTGAGTTCATCACGCCACTCTACGTTGTGTTCATCAAGGCTTTTAGTTTGAAAGGCTCAGAGGAAGTGAAGCTGTGATGTTTGTGTTTGTCTCTGCAGGAGCTTCATCGCGGAGATGCAGCTGTTTGTGAAGCAGCTCGGCAGAAGTAAGAAAGGTTTCCGTCTCAATGATGTGATTTTTGTTTTTGTTTTTTCCTCCACGCCAGCGACAGTCAGAGCAGCCATTTTGAAGTTCGGCACAAACAACACGAGGACTCGAGGACGAACTGAACAGATTTTGGTGAAAGAAACATGTTTGTTTGGTACAAGACCAACAGAAATCACATCGTCGTCATGGAACAAAATGAAAATGAAAGAATAACCACTCCAGCTGTGGTCACTTGGTTCTTCAGTCGACTGGCTGCCAGTATCTCGTAGAGCCGATGTTCAGGTTCCTGTTTTTAAAGCTCTTCCTGGTTTGGGAGCGGCTCACGCTGCAGCTTGTTTTAACTGGAACTGCAGAACAACCTGCAAACAGCTGCCAGAGATTCAAACCACGGCTCGTCAGAATTCTGCTCTGAAGCGCCTCTAGTGGCCAAAACCTTGTTGTTTGTATAACTGTCATTTTAAAAGTCAGATTTCAAAGTAAAGCTCAGCTGGCTTGAGGCAGGAGTGTCTGGGTCATGTGCTCTGCTCCGTGTGCTCCGCAGGGATCACGGCTCGAGAGCACGGCTCCAACAAGAAGCTGGCGGCGCAGTCGTGCGCTCTGTCTCTGATCCGGCAGCTGTATCACCTGGGAGTGATCGAGGCGTACTCCGGCGTCACCAAGAAGAAGGAGGGAGAAACTGTACGGCTGAGACAAGCTCCGCCTTTTACTTTTTAAAATGGAAACATCAGAAAACCAACATGTGTTTGACTGTGTGTGTGTGTGTGTGTGTGTGTGTGTGTGTGTGTGTGTGTGTGTGTGTGTGTGTGTGTGTGTGTGTGTCCAGTTGGAGGTGTTTGAGGTCAGCGTGTCTCCAGACCTCCAGCAGCAGC